>NW_009627049.1:107503-125450 GCF_000690535.1 Cariama cristata
CAAAAGCCAAAGTTTTACAAAAATAGCTTTTCTCATGTGAATGCAACCATGCCTTAAGTGTGGAATAGGTCCATTGTGGTTTTGGGCTTAGAAGTGGGTTTGTGTTCTGATCCAAGGAATTTACACTTCAGCCGTAGGTTCCAGTTTCAGGATATACTTAGCTGGGATTTTATTTTTTCAGATAAATTTACATTCAAATTTTATTCAGGCTGTGACTGTGACGGGGGCTGAAATTTGTCCGAATGTCTTTTGGATAACGAAAATGAGGCCTTGGAGAAAAGCCTGTTCATAGACTCCATGGAAAGAAGAGCAGACTATTTTGCTTTTAAAGCTTTGTGCTGCATTCTGGGGCATTTCTTATGCCAAGTACAAAATAAAGAGCATTTTTTAGAAACAGACGGGAAATTTCCGAGCACTGGTAAGAGAACTGAGAAAAATCTCAACTTTTCGTTTAGTCGTTGGAGGTTAACAGCTTGAAGTGGGCACGTGGGACTGCGACTGCTGCCCTGTCAGTGGTCTTGGTCAAGTTGTCGTCGGACAGATGTCTCTCCTGCAAACCCACCATAGTAGCTGGTAATGTGGTTGGAGATTTGTTTCCTGATATTTGTAAAGCTGGTTTTGTTGTGCTAGTTAGAGGTGTTATTAAATACAAAGGAGAAGAATTAATCTTAGCAAAGGAGCCAAAAAATGAATCGGTGTGGAAAGGGAATTACTTGCACTTCTCAATATGTGGCCTCTCCTCATCAGGACGAGGACACGTTGGCAGAATGAACAAACAGAGGCTCTTGCTGCAGCTCATACTCTCGATCTGGAGAAAGAATTGTTTTCCGGGTCTTGCAGCCTGATCTCTGAAATCACTAAGTACATTTTCAACTGAACACAAAAAAAGCTATTCCAAACCAATCTTCCCCCCAGTCCCCAACTGCAGCACATCTTATGTTAGCAGATACCTTCTGTCAGATCGTTCTTTTGGGGCTTTTGGTAATTAGAATGGAGTGGAATAGAATAGAATAGAATAGAATAGAATAGAATAGAATAGAATAGAATAGAAATGATCTTTTTCGGTTGGAAGGGACCTACAGTGATCATCTAGTCTATTTTCATAAAATTTATCCTGGCTTCACAACACTCTACAGTAGTCTCTCTACATGCATGAAGTCACCAGAGGACAAGAAAATGAAGTTCTCTTTTCATTCCGTGTGCTCCAGAAAGCCTTTTTTCACGGGCAGAGGAGGGAGTCCTCTTGCTGTTTCAGTTCCCTTTAACTAGCAAGTAAGTAGGAAGACGAGCATGCCGCAGCAAAAGCAAATGGGTAGGAGAAGCAAGTAGTTCTTTAAAGGGTATTTGGAGCTATTGCAAACCTCTCCTCGTCTGTGCTCGGAGAGGCTCCAGCAGGCACTCAGATCATACTCACAAGTGCCGTGCTCACCTCAGAGTACACGGCTTTGATCACGACTTCGTTGCACCTAGCATAAAGCCATAAAATCCACACCTGCAAGATCTCCTCTTCTTCCCATGTATGACACCAGCAGCAGTCCCCCTGATGTCAATGGGAGCAAGGTCAGATTGTGTTCCAGGTTTTCAAAGCAGTACACCTGGCTTTATAAGCATCTTTTTTAACACATCTTTTTAGGTAAACATACTGAGCTGCAGTGACACCAGCTCAGCCTTACAGCTAATAATAGGGAAGCTTAGTACAATTCAAAGACTATCAGAAAAAATATTTGAAATAAAACAAAAATACCCCAATAAAATATCTGCACTTACACTGAGAGAATAGAAACATATGAGGATCATAAATCCCCGCACACCAGGAGAGAAGTTATCTGCCTGCTCAGGGTCAGGGTGAGCAGTTGTTATAGACATATCCAAGAACTATTTGAACAGTATCAGACATCAATATTGGCCACTGTTGATAGGCGGATCTTGTGCTAGATTAACCTCATCTGGCAAGGTGAATCGTATATTCCTAGTACGCATAAAATGTATATCGGCTTTTCGTGTAAAAACCCTCCAAAACTAAAGCTAAGTCCCCCAGGCTTCAGTATCAAATTATTAATTTCCATCAGTTAAACCCTAAATCACTTGTAAAAACAGAGTGATAAAACTGGAAAAACGGCTCTGGTCATATGCAGCCAAGGAAATCCTCCTTCTTCCATGAGGAAATCCAGTCACTCCGCTCCATCAGCGTCCTATCCCTCTCCAGCACATGCTCCGTTCCCTGCAATGGGTTTTGCTAAGTGCCTTTGAGGAGGATTAGCTGCTAATTTTTGGTTGAATCTCTTGATTTTCCTTTTTCTTTTGCACGCTGATCCAGGCAAACAGATGCCTCGAACACCTTGGAATATGCCCATTCTCATTCCCAGACCTCCTTCTTTCCAAACGGTAATTGTTCCAGCATTCAAAGAGATAAAAAGGCATTAAAGGTAATGACCCTTGTTCTGATTTCACATATGGCTGGGCCTTACCCAACAAAATCCTAATCTCTGTTTTACAGATAATTATGTATCAAAAGTGATAAATGTTCTGTGACAACAATATATTACCCAGAGAATACTAAAAGACTGCTGTATCTGAGTAACCAGACATGTGTTTTGAATGCGATGTTGCAACAAACATACATCTAATGCAATGTCTGTAGAAGCATTTCTGGTTTTGGAAAGTGGATAATAATTTTGTGTAACTCTCAATTGAAATTTTGAAGGCAATTCTGTGTGTATTCAGCACTATTGCATTTCGATAGTTAAATTTCATAATGGTACATTAGCCTTGAATATCTATTAAAAAGAATTTGTAATCAGTTTGATGAGAGATGGCTACAAAGATGGTGCAAAGCTGCTCTAAAATTATTGATCGTATCAGTAAAAAGACATTAAAAGTAAGCATGAATAGCAAAGTTATTAAATGATATTGCCACGTATCCTTCGGCGCCAGCTCCTGAAGTAATTTTAAGCAATGTGAAATATATTAACACAATACTAATTTAAAAGAAGAGAACACGGCACACTTTAAATTCAGAATGAAAGCTGATCAAAATTAACAAGATCTGGAGGTCAGGAACCAAAGGATTCTAAATGTGAAAGCAGAGGAAAACAAGGAAAATAATGTCAGTTATTTAATTATTTCAGCTTTTAAAGCTCTTTAAGAAAGCAGAGTTCAATCTGAGAAATTATTATTGTTCCAGAAAAATAATTGACAACTATAACTTCATCATATTTAAAACAGTTTGAAACCAATTAGCTTCTCACCTAGACTTGAAGGAAGGCCAGTGCTACTTCTGTAGTATAATGTAATCAAAATCACATTGAAGTATAACAGGAGCCATCTTGATACAAGGTGGGTTTTTTTCAAGTTTAGAAACAAAATTAATTGGACAAGTGTAGAGAGAGAGTCACCATACGCTACGTTCATCAGTGGAAAAATCCTTTGTACAGCAATTCAAACTCTATCCTTCAGCCAACACAAAGCAACTTTTTAATAGGTTTAACTTATTCAATAATGCACTGATGTGGGAATAGAGTGGCAAGTATCTAAATAAACCCTAAGGGCTGAATTAAAACATATTAAAAATTACTGAGATTTCATATGCAATTCTATATATGGGCATGTGACTGGCTCTGGAAAAAGTTGTGCACTCAAATTCTCTGTTTGTGTGTGCAGACAATGATTCCACCTCCACAACAGACATGTGCTTATGCATTTACGCTTCTGTCTTCAGAGGATTTGTACTTCTGAAAATCATGTCAGCTCTTGGTTTTTGGCCATTTGATCTCCCTAGTGCTTGGGCTTGCTAGATCCAGGGTGAATATTTCCTCAGTGAAGTTCCATCCTGACATGAAAGGGATTAACGTTTGCAGTCTAGGAGAAGGCTGTGACCATGGATATGACAGATCACAGGCTACCCAAGATCCCCGCTCAGTCGTCATCTGGCCGGGCTTCTGCTACCAGGTTAGAGCCACTGTGGCCACATGATACAGAGCACTAGCCTGGTCTGAACCCACTCGGCTGATTCAAATGTCTTCAGGAATTTTTGATGGGTTAACTTTGTATGAGGAGATGCTGTGCTCATCATTATCATTGGATGCTCAGACTTCCAATATTTGTCTTCCTTCAGTGTCATAACATCAAGACAAAATCCATGTTGTGTGCACTGGTTACTTGGAGAGAAATGGAGAAACCAGGTCAAACCCAGTGTAAAGATCTGATATTAATAGTGACGGTCTATGCCTGGCAGGACCCAGAGTCCTTCATCACTTGAGGGATGTATCTGGTCCTTGCCATCCAGTGTTGAACCTTTGGGACCATCTTAGGTTACAAAATTCTCATAGCTGCTGCACAGGCTGCAGTATTTAACATTCGTTTCTTTTCTGAAACATTTGCAACTCTTTTTCATTTGACACAAACTTCGCTAGTTACATATGCGTTTTCGCTCCAGCTCAGACTACCTTTCTGTGCACAATGACATATGTCTTGAGACCGTTGATGGCAATGCGGGACTGGAAAGGAACACCTGCTGCCTACAGGCCAGGCCCCCACTTCTACAAGCGTATCGTGTCTTCCACACAGCGACAAAAAAAATTTTAAAGAAAGTTACACTTGTGAAAAATAAACTTTTTTGCCGAGTGAGTCCATTGATTGAAGAGCAGTTCTTTGCACAGAGCTCACATTGCAGCTCCCAACCCACTTACGAAGAGCACTATATTTTACCCAAAAAGTAGTGGGGACATGGTGGGTTTGGGAGTGCTGGTGCAGCCAGGCAGGTAGCTTCTCTCCATACCACAGCAGCTTTAATCGATGTCACCCCAGATTTTGTGCCAGCAAATTTGAGGACATGGGGTGCTCCCACTGTGCTGTGAAACTTTGCTCCTTCTAGAGCTGGAGACTTGTAGCTTTACAGGCATTTGGTCAGGCAGGGAGATGAGGTAAAGCTAGATCTGGTGAAAAGAGCAAAACAAAACAGAATAATATATAGACAAAGAACATCTGTAATGCTTCCTAGGTGGTGGGGATGCCCATGAGGGCTGCATAAGGGAACTCTTTCTCTGTGTGTGCCTACTGCTCCAGTGCCAGCGTGGGGCTGGTACATCCTCTGCCCTGGAAGAAAGAAGGCTCGGAAAGATTTTACCAACAGGAATGAGGTTGGTGGGGATGGACCTTACTAAGCCCAAGGAAAGAGCTGCCTTTGCTACAGACCATATTTAATTTAAATGCTGTTAGTAATGTGTATATTACATTTGTATACTATATCATAACTTGGTGCTATGAATAAATATGAAGACATAAACAAGGTCATTTATGTGAAGCCAACAGCAATATTACTGCTGGAGAAAACACATGCAAAAATAGAAAATAAAACTTTTAAGTGTAGTAGCTAGAGGATGTTGCTAATGAAGAAATAAAACATATTTTCTTTTCCAGTATTGTCACTGATGCTTTAACTTCTGATATGTTAAACATAACTTGCCTTGAATAATATTTTCACTTCCTGAAAACAATTTGTTATCCAGAAAACATTAAACACTGGCAAAATCAGGCTGTACTCACTTTGATGCATTATCTACAGAGTTACATGAGGTATGGATACTCAAGATGTCAGTAAACAAAAAGATGAACCTTCATACCAAAGAATGAAGATTTTTTTTTTTTTATAAATGTGACATTGGGTTGATAAAAATAGAAAAACAAAGAAGACCAACCAGAATGAGACACGGAGCTTCCTGCTAGGAGTTGTGTGCCAGTTTGACAATTAATTGATTCAGACTGATTGGTGACTTGGCAGGTACCATCAACACAGTTTCCTGCAATCTGCCAGTCCAACCATCCAAAGGATGTTACTGGATTCTGCCCCACTCTGTTCTCTCTCCCATCTGCTGTGTTATGCAAGATGAGATACAGCAGTCCTAGAGAATTTAGAAAGTATTACAGAGAAAAGAGTCCACCTTACGCTCAGCATAACATTGTAGCATCATGATACACTGAAAATGAAGATACAGTAAGGGAAATTCCTGTCTACTTTCTGAAAACTTGAGGAGATTTTATCATGTAGAAAACGGAGGGGAACAGCTGCACTTTTTCATTGCAATAATCAGACAATAATGCAATAATCAATTCGGTCAGATTCTCTACAGATTCATTGCAGCTTCTTAGGAGAAACTGTGCTTTTCATTTTTAAAGCGCATTGATACACTGATTTTCCTAAGGTAAGTAAGTAAGCTCTGCAGTTCCTAAACAACCACAGATTTTTAATACTCTTGAGATTAAGTACCTATCCTGACCTGTGAGGGCACCCATGGTGTTGATATAAACTATTTACACTTTTTAGCCAAGAGGTGCACATCTGGAACGGACACGAGGGCATGCCAGTAGACGTACCCATTGAGTTCTCCTAAAATACTCCATATGAAGTGCCTCAAGCCTGCCAGAAAATACTATGCGAGATCTAAGGTTTGCTAGACCCATCTTTACCAGCCATGTAACCTCCCAAGAAATCTGAAAAGGCCTTGGCGAGTGCCTGAATGCCTCTGCCAGATCCAGCTGCTGAACGGCTGCTCCCTGTTTTGTGTTACTACATAAGTAACACAGCTCATGGCCTGCTCATGCCACACCAGACACATCAGCCTTGGATGTCTCCAGCAGACCAGAACATCCCTTTGTACTCAGCGCTGGTGAGGCCACACCTCGAATACTGTGTTCAGTTCTGGGCCCCTCACTACAAGAAGGACATTGAGCTGCTGGAGCGTGTCCAGAGAAGGGCAACAAAGCTGGTGAAGGACCTGGAGAAAAAGCCTTACGAGGAGCGGAGCGGGGGTTGTTTAGTCTGGAGAAGAGGAGGCTGAGGGGAGACCTGATTGCCCTCTACAACGACCTGAAAGGAGGGTGTAGTGAGGTGGGGGTTGGGCTTTTCTCCCCAGTACTAGCAACAGGACAGGAGGAAATGATGTCAAGTTGTGCCAGGGGAGGTTCAGGTCTAGCAACAGAACAGGAGGAAATTATGTCAAGTTGTGCCAGGGGAGGTTCAGGTTGGATATTAGGAAGAACTTCTTCACTGTAAGAGTCGTTATACATTGGAATGGGCTCCGCAGGAAGGTGGTGGAGTCACCATCCCTGGAGGTGTTCAAAAAACGTTTAGATGTGGCGCTTCGAGACATGGTTTAGTGGGTCTAGCAGGCATGGTGGCATCAGGTATACATTTGGACTTGATGATCTTTGAGGTCTCTTCCAACCATAATGATTCTATGATTCTATGATTCTATGACTGGAGTTAAGGAAGGAGTGTGACCTCTGCAGCTGACAAGGCAAGAGGTGGGTTAGGTGGCTCTTTCCATGCCAGAGGCTCCATGACAGCCCACCTGCACACCAGCTACTGGAGCACATTGTTGGTCAGGGGCTCTTCTTCACCAAAGCCTGATGCAGATGTGGTCTAGAATGGCTTCCCCTGGCAGAGAAGATGCTCGCCACCATGCTGAGTGCATGCATTAGCACCACCTGAGCTGGTGCAGCATGGAGTCCTCAAGCAGCAACAGCTCTGCATGTGGCTTATGCTCTTGCTGGTGATGGGAATGCTAGGGAGAAGCACAGGGCATGTGTTCACTGGCAGGACCGCTCAAAAATCATGCTGTACATGTGAATGAAAAATATCTGACAAAATGGACAAATCGAAGTGCAGTAGGCCAGTGGCAATCCTGCCCAGCATCCATTGTGGTGTGGCTGCCCCAGTATTGCCCCAATCTGCAGTTTCAGGTGCATTTGCTTACTTCATGGAGAAGACACATGGGCCCCTGGCTGGTCTCCTTCTCCAAAGCTGTAGAGGTATGTTGGGTCTGTGCACTGAGATTTCATTTAGTGCTGAGGCTTATAATAGGAAAAACAGTAATGTCATATCTTTGGAGGAAAGAGGGTGATGAAGGTAGCAAGCTCTTCACGGTTCAGAAAGGTCCTGTGCACTAAAAAGGCTAGAAAGGTCTAAAGGAGCATGTACCAAATTGTTGCTGGTTCAGAAAGGTCCTGTGCACCAAAAAGGCTAGAAGGGTCTAAAGGAGCATGTACCAAATTGTTGCAGGATACTGGCAGCATCACACACTACCTCAGAGCAGTGCAGAGGGTGACAGGACACTTCAGAAGTGACCTCAACCTCTGACGTGTGGAGATGTTTGATATTGCAACCTATCCTGCTAATGGATGGCACTTGGGGGTGCCATTAAGGGGCAGAGTCAGCTTAGCCAGTAAGACTTTCCATCAACTTTTATAGATTGGTACTGTTCAAACATTTTTAATATTTACATTGGAAGATTTCCTAAGAGTCTAGAAAAGAGACGGTAACCTTCAGTTGCAGACTGATATTACAGTTGTACGGATAATGGATCTGAGGAAGGAAGAAATGAATTTGGCATTTGATTTTGGCTAAAGTTATATTCAGCATAGAACAAAGATCAGTTTAGAGCAAAATTCGACCTACCGATGATCTTTGTTATTTCTTGCCTGTCCCTGTCGATGTTTGTCTGGAAAGTATTTTCCACAGACAATATGTCTACATATTGTCTTTGAAAAAGGGAAACACTCATGTTTAAAATTATCTGAGAAACAGCTAAGAATGTAAAAAGGGAGAAATTGTTCTTTGTATGAGGGATGGCTTGAATGAAAACAAAAAGCCCCTACAGGCACTCATGGGAGATAAGTACAGGTGGATGTGCAGCACTTGCGTCACCGGTGGAAGACAGAACAGAGATCTCAGATCACTTCCACTATGAAGGGAGGAGAGAGGACTGTTCTTAGAAGTCTTACCCACTCATTACTTGTTTTCAGTAGATTTTTTAGCATCTTCAAGAAGTTTGTTGAAGCAGAAGGAAACCACTGAGGCTACCGAGGTGCCACTCTCCCAGCCCTGTGCTGAAGGAGCCCTCTCAGCTTCACAAGAGGCACATCTGTTGAGACACAAATTTGTCTAGCAGAACACACATAAGATCTAGGCAACTCTTACCATAATTACTCAAGCAATTACTCTACTGAATGGCAGCTCCCTCACTCAGGTGGTTGCTGTGTGTGCGTGATCAAGGATCACAGACAAACTTTAGAGGGCTGCTTCTTCCTACAACGATTTTTAGCTTGTAATTCTGTACTTCGGACTCCTCCCATGCAGTTTCACATGTGTGTGATCCTCTTTAGTTATTCAGTCGCTGAACTTGTTTGCTGATTTTGCTAAATACATAATGAGGCATAACAACCTGCAGCAACCTTACTGCTGAATAAAATGGGATACAGAAGAAAACCTTGCTGCTCTATGTTGTACAACCTAATGGACAAAACCAACATTTAAATGCCTCCCCATTTTACATTACTTCTAATTTTTGTATGGAATTTTCAATGTCCATATGGACAAGAGGCAAACATCTCAGCCAAACATCTCAGCCAGTTAAGCCGTTTTAGCCCTCTAGGCCAAAGCTTGATTTAATATTTTGCTAGATAACTGGGTATCTTTTGAGCTTGTCCATTTATCCAAAGACCTTCTCTGACAATGACAAAAATAAAAGAAAGTATCTCTTAGGTTACAAAACTTTTATACACATATTAATGACTGTAGATTCACTAAGGCTTGCCATCTGTGAGAAATAATAAAGAATAATATAATTTTCTACCCTAGACTGGCAGACTTGAGGTGCAGAGAAAACCATGGATAAAATCTGTAGTGGAAAGAAGGAGAAGGAGCAGGAGATTCAAGTAGAAACTAAAAGGAGTATAAAACAGGCTCACAAGTAGATTTTAAAGTTCCCCTATGGTGTTAGTGGAGCTGTGCTCTAAGAAAAATTATTTCACTGTTTCATCTGTAAATGAGGAGGACTCATACATCTGTATGTCCAGTGTCCTATTACATGTAAGGATAAGCTTAAAGATTCAGTGTAATTAAAAGTTTTCTAAGTATTTCCTCCCTAGTCCAGGCATGAAGCTGTCTGGTGACACTAATATCTTTTCAGTAACATATTTCATTTCCCAATGTGAGTTAAGACAAGACTTAAATACCTTTGAAACTTTTTTGTTGTTGTTTTTATTTATTATGTCTGTGGCATTCCTTCATTCTAGTTGGAATTAGATGAAATTACCAGTTTGTTTCATTGAGGAAGATTCTCTCACACAGATCAAACCTGTCATCTTTCTTCTTCTCAAGTAGCTGAAAATCTACCGAGGGAGAGACATCATCATGCCAGCAATTAAATCAAGTAACACATTGCATAAAAAAATTCTATGCCAATTCCAAAAAGCCAAGAGAATTGTTGCTGGTGAAGTATTTCACCTTATCAAAGACAGGTGCTTTTTTTTTTTTTTTCTTGCCTAACAAGATCAGAGATTGATTCAACGGGAGATATGGAAAATGTATCTACATTTCCATTATTTTTCACTTTTTGCAGCATTAGATAATTGTTTTTAAACTGTTCTTTCCTAATGAATGTCTAATACTGTACCACTCATATTCAACGTATTGAAAATAGCGCCTTTGACTTGTGCAACTCCAAGATCTGTCGCAAGAATTGCAGCACACAGTGCAGGTACATTTTCTGCTGGGAAAATCTGTGCCATCGATAACAGAAATTACCTCAAGAATAGTTATTCTCTCTCAGTCTTATAACACTACCATTAGAAATTTGCCTTAAAATGGTCTGAATTTTAGGCTCTACCTAAGGAACCCAAATTAAAAAATTACTTACATTCATATCCAATAAAACCCCCAGTTCTTCAAAGATGTTTTTGTCTCTAGCCTGTCACTCAATAGGAAACAAAGAAAATTGTTATGAATACATGAAATTGAACCTTACTAAAAATTTCAAAGGACAGCTGAAAACAAGCTTCCAGCTAAATCTTCAGTTTTCTGATAAATCTTCAAAGCTGCACAGCTGAGTTCTGAAAGTCTTCCCTTTCAAAAAAGATAGCAAGCACCACACAGGTAAATAAAACATCCTAAAGTGAAAAACAAAACAAAACCAAACCAAACCAAAAAAAAAAACAACCACCATAGTTTTATATAATTTCCAGAACAGAATCCCTCACCTCTTCTTTTTTTTTCTTGTAGAATGAAGGGGAATAGAAAAAGTTTGTGTGTGCCAAGGAATACATCTGGTTTATCAGGAAAGGGACTGGGACCCCAGGTGAGCCTCTCACCAAGACCCCTCTGAGCTGGGTCTGCTGTCACCTGCTGAGCACCAGTTGTCTTCTGGCCCCAGGATGGCCAGGGCGTAGCTCACCTGGGTACAACTCCTTCCTTAGCTGTCCAAGACATCCCAGAAGACAAAATTTATGTCTCAGACATGCATTCTGTCTGAAAGTCCAACCTAGAAATGAACCTGTAAGCTGACCTGGGTCAAAGCACCATCTTGCTCCAAATCCAGGTTTCCACGAACCTGTAAACTGACCTGGGTCAACGCACCATCTTGCTCCAAATCCAGGTTTCCATAGCTAGTGAAGTGATCGATGACCTGAAGCGATGTTGAGAGGCTGAAAGGCTCAGTGGAAAAAATGAGTCCTGTGCTCCAACTCTCAACATTATTTTCTTTCTGCATCCAGCTATCATAATGAAGAGCAATGTACAAACAACTGTCTAAGCTTGGACTTGAACCCAGGTTTTCTGCTTCTTGACAGGCAGACTATCCGCTACAGCTTGAGTTTTATATCCCATCTTGCTAATTCTTTCTGACTCCTGAACTCCTGCATCCTGTGCCGTACAGTGACCCCACAGATGTGCAAGTGCTGCCTATCTGTAATGTTCTCTGACGTGAAAAATGCATGCTTTATCTGCTTACCCAGAGCAGGGAATTGATTCATGGTACTTGTGCTAGGCTTTTGCATTGAAGTTGAGACTTTTGCAAAGTTAAACTTTTTAAACTTTTGATTTGAACCCTCGGGAATATACTGCAGACTGCGGAGCCTGGAGGGAACGGGAATGCGTTTTTTTCCAACCTGATTCAGCTTGGCATTTAATCTCCAGAGAGGACTGAGACTTCCAATACAGTTATGTGTTTAGCATTTCCTAATAGCTAGTTCCTAGTAATGCCCCACACAATGCGAAAGTTTTCTAGATTACTCTTAGGTGCTTTAGGTATCTAAGCTTTTAGTTTTGATTCTGTTTTGAGTATCAAATTATGTTCTCAGGCTAAATTTTTTTTTTTTTTTTTACTTAAGTCTTACAGTATCTACTTAGATCTGAATGCTTGTTTGGAAACAGACCTTGGTCTGCCCTGCTGAGAAGTCAGATCTCAAATGGAAATAATGCTTTTTCAGAGAGGTTAACCTATTTCTTAGTCCAGGCCAATCTTATTGACTGATTGATTACTCTTCCTACTTCTATTCTATATGTATTCAAAAGACAGCATTTCTCAACATTTCTAGGTAAAATCAGTGGTCCAATCCAGCTAACTTCCTCTGATATTGCTTGTGTTATTAAAAAAAGAAAAAATCTAAGTAAAAGCTATTTGGATTTCAGGCCATCACGCTTCTTGTGAACATAGTATTCATTCCCAGTTTGCACCTCTGGAATTCAAATCTAAGGTCTGCTTAAAAAAAAGTCAACTCCTTCTCCTCAGTCTCCACAGAGATAGTTAAAGAGATGTTATATGCTATAAGAAAGTTACTCTTCCAATGTCTCAGAGGATCAGATATCACTGAGAGCACTATACTCTTAATTACTTAATGGTCACTTCATTTTTAGGGGCTTAAACAGTGATTTACAGCTTCAAATTACTGAACAGAAAACATATCAAGCAATCAAAGCTGGAGTTGTTAATAAAGTACCTGAATGCAATAGCTTTCCACAAATTGCTGCTGCCATTTCAGCAAGATATTTGCCCCGGAATACCGTGTGGCAATGCACAACCTTTACAGCCTTTTCCCTTTCTTCTTTTACACCAGGACTGGCTGCAGAAAGTTCTTTAAGCTCAGCGGAGCTATAACTTCCCTCGTGCCCATCACACCCTCACATTGCCAGCGACGCTCCGAGGAAAATTGAGCTTCATACAAAATACATTCTCCGTTTTCTTTTAGAGTAGGTGGTATCATATCCCCTCTTATTCATTGCTTATCATGGAGAGTACTTGCTTGAGATTAAAGCAACATGATAAATTCCCAACTTTTCCTGGCAAGACCTAAACCTACCTCTTTGTGCACTGCATACCAGCCACCAGCCTACAGACTATGCAGGCTGAAGGCATCTATTGCCTCTCTTTCTCAAGCTGCCTCCCTCGGCATCAAGTACTTCCAAGTACACTGGGAGAAGGATAAAAATCACAGAAGAAACTTTTGTAGGCTTGTGGTTTGGATGCTAAGGAGCAATGGACCTTGGAGAGTCGTCCTTGCCTCAAAGAGCAGCTATATATGCAGGGGAGTTTCATGTAAACTGTATAATCATTCCCCTGAAGCGGAGATTCATGTTCAGGACTGAACTAGGATGGAGCTGTAAGAGCCAAGTGGAGGCCAGGCTATATGCTGTCATGCAGGTGATTAAAATGATTGAATGGTATCAGGACTGGAATGTGTCTTCCGCATTTTGGGGAAGTGCCGTAGCCACAGCTCTCTTTAGCAAGACGTGTCATTATAGCCTCAGTCTGTGGTTTTAACGAAAACGTTAAAGTGAGCTTTTGGTGTATTCCCCGAGGAATGCAGCTGAGGTATCTGCAGAAGAGTGTGTGACATTAGTGATACCAAACAGGGGGCTTTTGCTGAACGCAGCCCTGGGTGGCTGCTCTCGGGATGTGCTGCTTCTCCCTTTTGGCAGCTTTAGTCTAAGCGTATCAATTTTAGCCTGCTGTATTGTGCTGTCTGTTTTCGACCCTAACAAAGCACTGCTTTGGAGACGAGTAGACCGAAAGCTATTGTAACACCAATTAGATGCCTGCGGCTGCATTTCCACGAGGCGGTGAGCTGACATAAGAGCTTATTGCCACTGGAAAGGGGAGATCCCACTCTGCCCGTCCTCTGCTCCCTGTTACAGGCTCCGACTGTGTATTTTGCTCCAGCTTTGCTGCCCATCAGACCCCTCTGTGACATAATTCAACTACATAAACTGGTGGAAAATGCACCCAGCAAAAAGAGATGCTCCTGCTAGGTGATACAGGTGACTGGGCTCACAGGTAAGCCCAGCGAGGGCAGAGCTGGCAGCAGAGATGAGGGACCACAGGGGTAAGAAAGGCAGGAGACAAGACCCCTTACCTGGGAGCAGCAAAGCATCACAGCCCATTAGCTTGTGTACAGTCACAGCCCTTAGCTTCTTTTTAAAATAACACAGGATCTCATAAACAGTGATTCAAAGCACTGAGCTAAAATACAAGTAAGTAAGAGAGAGAAAAACCTGAGCGCCCAGCACCAGACTGGCAGTGATGCACACACAGCTGTGTAAAGGCAACAACAGAAAGCAAAGGCGAGTGATAAAGCAATTGCCAGGAGTCAAACAGCCACTGCAGTTATTTTTGTTAAGGATCTTATTGGGTTTTAGTGAAACGTTTATGATTTGGGAAGGCTCAGCTCAGGTTTGGGCAGTCTGGACTTGCTTGCCTGTCTGAAAGCAGCACTTCTGAGCATACCGGAACGTAAATATTAGCAAGGATTTTGTTAAGAAAGTGAATTACAAAATCATTATCCTCTTTGGATGTTCAAAAGCCTACTTTCAAAAGGCTTTTTTTTTTTTTTTTTCTTTCAAAGGTTAGTTAACTTCATCAGTTGCTGTCCCAAAGCAGCCTGGTTTATCCCATATTGCAATTTTATACCCTACACTTGTTAACTAAAAGTAGTTCTTTCTGTGGGAAAAGCAAAGCTACTCTGCTGACTTGAGCAACTAGCACAAAATTCGAAGGCCTGCTCTTGACAGTTTTTATTTAAGGATGATCTTATTCTATAAGAATCTCTCAAGGCAAGCCATCAGCTCAGTTTTAGCTCATTTCTTCTTTCAACAGTTAGCAACCAAATGTATGATTGCTCTCATATCACTTTCTGACTCTCTATTAAACATTTTCTGAAGTCTGTTGTAGTGAATGGGAAGATGGACACAACCAGCCACTGGATCAGGCCTTACAATGAAACAGGTGAGGCTTTCCAAAACAAGCCAGAATCAGAACTCTGGTTTGGCAATTCATTAACTATCCTATTGCTAAACAAGCATGAAGCCAAATCCATGCCCTTTCAGGACATCAGGCTGACTGGAATGAGACTGAAATATTGGACCTCATAAGCTGTAATTCCTTCCCTCCAATATACTTCTAAGTATAACCCAGAGGCAGGTGGCTTGCAAGCAACTTCACAGTTTAGTGCAAATAAAAATGGTAAAGTTAGGAGGATTACAACCACTTTGTCATTGCATTATATGAAACTATACTAATTTTCATACTTAAAATAATCATTGTAAAATTTTGATTTCCTCTCAAGTTGAGCTCAGTTCTAGGTGTTCCATATAATATCTGTGGAATGGAAAAACAGCAAATACTGACTTCTCTAAAACTGGCCACAGAAGCCGAATTTCCTAAATGTGAGTCACACGAGTATAGTAGGATGTACATAACATTAAATTTACAGATGCATAAATTTTTTTCTCCAAAGAGAATTCCAGGATTTAAGATGCCAGAGAGTCCTTCTCAGAAACTCTGCTTTCTCATTATTTTTGTTCTTTCTTTTCTGGAAGTACTTCTAACAGGTAGATTAGATAGGAAAGAGTTTGGAACTCAAATTACCGATAATGCTTGGATCCTGAATGTACCAACACACTGTCGGCATTGAGGTGTAGTATTTTATTTGCTCATTGCATGAATATTATAAATGCTTTAGTGTATACTGACAATTGTCAACAGTAGAGATAAAAAATCCTTATTTGTGAATCTATGTTAATATAAAGCCCATCGTAGTAAGTACCTCAACAGAAATACTGCTCATAGAGCTACCACTGCCACATCACCACACAGTGGTAATCACAGAATTTGATAATATTTCTACAGTATTTCCGGAGAAGAGGAGGGATAAAAAGATCCTTAATGAACACATATAAAACCACACTCATAAATCACCTACATAACATTTTAAATAGCTCCTTTGGAGTTTGATCTTCTGCCACTAAAGTCAACGGATTTTTTTTCCTGTTCATTTAGGTAGGATCAAATTCAAAGCCTTAATGTCCCACTGTGTCACTTTGGGGAAAATCTCTCCTTATTGTAAGAGAATCTTGTAATTTGATTTCCAGCTGTAGAAGATTACTTCTTTCCTTTTCCCTTTGTATGCATTTTATGACAGAAATAAAACACTGCACAATCACAGTGCAAAACAGAAGCCCCAAGGGCATCTTACAGACACTAGTGGCTCCTTAGGACATCTTTAAAATCTCCAAAGCTACTGTGATTGCTTTGTACTACTTACTAAAGAACACTTTCCCACAACTGGTAAATAGTATGATATTTTGAAGTGTATTGAAAATGCTCACAGAAGGTCAGCTGCGTACACTCACTCAGAGTCAGTCTTGTTATATTGCAATTGAGATACAGGGGAAATATTGCAGCTTTAATAGTCAATGCTTCATGGAGGAATGACAAGTGTATGTGCTGTCCCAGTGTCTGGCTCAAAAAGCATTTTTTGGTGTCTGTTTTCCTTTGTTTACTTGTAATCTTTAGTAGAAGCCCATCTGGAGGAAAAAAAGAAAAAAAAAAAAAAGAAAAAATTTCTACTGCAAATATTCAGAGCTATATAGAAAAGCTCCAGAAAAAAACCTAAACTAAAGCAGACCAAAATCACAGAGGCCTTATCCTCCCTTTTCTGGGGCAGCAGAGGGCTGAAGAGATGCTCTGCGCGGCCCTGGCAGTGCAGCGGCTGTGGGGCACCGTGGATTTCCAACCTGTGAGTTGGCAGCACTGGCGCAGGAGCAGAAGCTGCGTCAAGCCAGGTAAATCATGCATAAAACTGACATCTGCAGGAACAGATTGGCTAAATCCTATGGATATCACAGAGCTTGCACAGAGCTACCACGTCCTGACGACGACTCCTCCCTCCTCTTAGCGCTGGCACCGGGGCTGGCATCGCTACCGTACGTTTTCCTCCCCCTGCTACCCCACCATGCAGGTCAATTTAAAAAAAAAAAGGACAAAACCAACATTGTATAGACAAACTTGGCAGTCTCCATTGCTCACTTTCCCTCAGACCCTTCTTGTTACTCGTGTTTAGTCCTGATAACAGAATATGCTGTGCAGTACTTTCATTTTTCTTCTTATAGATGAAGATTTCACATGCAAAACTGATTTTTGGAATATTCTAGCCTTTAAAAATTGAATGTTTGTTGAACATTGTTCTAACAAACAGCGTACATAAAGCATATGTATTTGACAGGAAAAATAATCTCTTCTTCCCAATCAGAGTCAATTTGCATATCTTATGTTACATGACATCTCAGAAAAATGCATTCTGTTCTTTTACCGCATTCACTCTGGAAAGCATGTATAGCATACGATATTAGCAATTCAAGATAGGCCCATACTGAGGTATATGCATATGCTGAACTTTGAAAGATATATAAAAAGCAAGGCTCAGGACACAGAGAAAGAAAAATAAGAGAGAAATTACTACAAGGAGAACGAAGAGAAATGAGGCAAGGGGTTCATTTATCATTCAGATAGTTCTGAGGATAATCTTCATCTTGCGGGATGAAAATGCAGAATCAAGGGGTTCAAGCTGCTTCCAGTAAGGGCACAATTCAAGTTCAGTCTGTAAACTTTGTACAAATTTTACTGGGAGCAGTAAAGCATACTACAGTGGAACCGTGAATTTTGTGTCCCTGGATATCACCTGTAATAACTTGGGAGTTTTACTGAAGGGAGGAGAATAAAAAAGAGGATTAACTGATCAGTCAGTGGCCAAGAAATACATTCTTGGAAGGAAATAGGTTATATTGATATTTAGGTTCAACCTCTCTGGTGTTCCCACTCAGTTTAGCCATATAAAC
>NW_009627049.1:125461-150361 GCF_000690535.1 Cariama cristata
CCTCTGCTTTTTGTCAAATCTAATCTATGTAGTTCTGCTCTACGGAGCCAGGCATCCAGAAATTGGTCAATGGGGTACCCAGCCCCTCTGCGGAGGTTCGGGCTCTCTGTCACTGCAGCCAGCAGCCAGGAGCAGGGACTTCCCATGCCTGTGACCTGCAAAATGCTCTCACAGGCAGCTGTCAGCAGAAAGCAAACCCTTATTTCATCTCCAAGAGCACAGCGGATGTCCCAGAGTCACTCAGGACTCTTGGCAGGATTTGACAATGTAAATAACGTCGATGACTTGCGGTTGACTTCAAAATTGCCCCTGATGAGCATTAGGATTTGACCATGTAAATAACGTCGATGACTTGCAGTTGACTTCAAAATTGCCCCTGATGAGCATGGAGGTGACAGGCTGCTCCTCCAGATCCCCATGAAATGCTGCTGTGACAGACGGCAGCGGGGATGACCTTGAGGACCTTCACAGTTAGGAGTCCATGTTCCTCTAACACACCACCAGCAGCACTGGGGTTTCCCTGACTATGTGGACGCTGTTTTCAAAACTACACAGTCTCAGGGGTTGCATGGCAAACAGCAGGGAGCTATGTGGTCTGGGTGAATTCTCAATGCATTGAGTGGACACCATAACGTGGCTACTGGGATAAAACCAGTTACCGCTCTGTGGAAATCAGGTCTCCTCTACTACTGAGGTGCTGCAGTCTGCATACCTACCCTGGCTCCGTAAATGTTCAAGCTAGAAAGCTCATCTTCACCTAGATGGATTTACAGAGCTTACATAACACAGTTAAGAAATTTCCAGTATTTGGTTTCTTCTTCCATGAGCTTTATTCTCAGAAGAGATCTGAGACTCTGTTCATTACCTGATACTCATGATTGAAAATATTTAGGGCTTTCATCTGCTCTGTTTCATCTTTCCAGCCGGTACCCAGTGTGCCAGCAGTGGCAGCCTGACATAGATGTCATTCTTCTGCAGCATACCATATATTAATGTCACTGGCCTTCAGAGATGAGGGTGAGGCAAGCTGCCCTGTAGCACAGGTGGGAGTAATTACATGTCTAATTGCAAAGAAGAGCATTTAAAAGCAAGGGAGCACATATGGGTGGAGATTTCTGGGAGGAGGGATGGCAGCAGGGCTGGTGGTGAGGCAGGTAAGTGCTTGTGGCTGGATTAGGGGCAGTTGGGTTCCCCTGGAAGAGCTGTACAGTTTTTGTTTTAACTTAGGAAAACTAGGAATACAGCTTTATTGGTGATTTCTGCCCTTGCTGTATGGCAAGTCATCCTTCAAATTGTGGCTGCCCAAGGACATAACACTCAAGGTTGTGTTTGCCTTTGTTCTGTCCTTGGCTCCTGGGGGTGCAACTGGGGCTCGGTGGGCTGTTGCACACAGCCATCAACTACATGTAGATCCTTACTTACTTGGCTCTGCTGTGCCTTTATCCTCTACTTTTTGCCAGAGGTGCTTTTAAGGAAGAGAGACTTATGAAGAAGCTGCATAAACTAAGTATGTTTAAATCAAAAACTCCAAAGGACAAAAATTTTCCTCAGGAAAGTGCTCAGTTTGCCAAGTGGTAATGAATTCACTCAAGCAAACCTCTGCAGGTACTGCTTCACTGGTGCTTTGTGTTGCCTCCCACTGATCCTGATGTTAACTTTAAAGATGCTTTAAAAAAAAGCTTTCAGAAAGTATACCTACATATTCTGTTGTGTTTTTATTTGGCAGAGAAACCGTTTATGGCTGCTTGTTTGTTATAAAATGTGGTTTGGCTAGATTAATGTAACAAGGGCAGTTTGAATGAATGAGTTGTTCCACAAATTCTCCAAGTTTAAGTGCGTAGTTATCTGTAGATCTTATGGTTAATTCCCCCAAAATGAATGCCTATACCTTTCTTAACATTAGCAGAAGTCTACAGCCACTTGCAGCCTGGCTAGCTAAAATGGGGATTTAGTTCACAGTGGTAAGGGTAGACTTTGCTTCCTCTATGGAGGTAGTTATATGGAACATACTTAATTGTACTTTTCTGGTGCTCAAAAGCACAGATTGGCTGAGAAGAGCTGATTATTGGTTTCCCTATGGTGCTGGAAGAATGCTTAAAGGGTTTAAGAGCCCTTTGAAATTCTTGATTAGTCCTTGGAAAAAAAAAAAAAATGTTTTATCCTTTAAATAGTTCCAAACTTATTTCTTAGTGTGTGGGCAAGAACTTGCCAATTGAAAGGTGAATATTTCTAGTTTTCTTTCTTGCTGGTCCATTTAGTTAGAGGTTCCTCACTTAGAAAGTCCTGTTGCATCTTAGAGCACTTGGTGCAGGATTTCTTCTTTGCCTGGTTCTTGTAAGCTGTGACACTCCAGCTGGGGCAAGGGTAAAGAAGAAATGGAGAGACTCTTCATGGAGATCTCTGGGATGACTCTGATCACACTGGCAGGTTTTTTGCAAGTGCCAGTAGCTGGTGACTGCATATATTATTTGTATTCATATTGGTTTCTTTTTAAATTCAAGAACAGTTAAACCATGAGACTGAGGAGACCAGATTTTCAGAGGTGCTAGAACCTTCATCAAATGAAGCTATGAGGTATTAACTGCTTTTGAAGATCTCTTCCCTTCATGCAGACACCTGGCTCAAAGGAGGCTGAGCAACACAGAAAATACGGAACAGCTCAAGCGTAATTACTGAGTGATGTTTTCCAAGGGCACACTATACAAAAAGACAGAAATATTACAAGCTTCCCCTGTTTTTCAGAAAGTTATATCTTACTGTGGCTGTTACTGGCAGAACCAATCTCTGATCACTTAAAAAAAACCTCAAAACTGTTAAAAGTACAGAAGTTTTATGCTGTGAAGTTAAAAATACCAGCGAGGATGGTACTTTGAAAGGTTTGGTGCCTTTGTAGGATAGGTGCCACTATTTTTTCATACTCACCCTGCAATGTTATTCTTTTTTTTCATTTTAAATATAATGATGTGGGATAACTTGCATTGCCAAACACTGTATTTGCAGACTTGTGGTTTGAAGTTCTGTTGTATTTATAGCTACAGAAAGGCTGCTTGGTCTGGGACATGTGTGAGGGGAGTCAGCTCCCTAAAAGCACAAGGGGAAATGGAAGCTGCTCCAGATTGTACAGACTTTTGGGACAGAGCCAGAGTTATAAGCCGCCTTTTCCTCAGTCCAACATGTTCGTATTTTCCTCATCGCTTGTCAGATGAGTCAGAACTCTGAGGCTTTCTTTTCCTCTTGATAAAGAAGAAAACCTTGAATAAGACAAAGGTGAAATAATCTAAAAGTGCGGAGAAGTTCCTTTACGCAATTGTGCCTCTGTTATCACAATTCAGTGTCAGCTATTGACACTCAGTTGAATTGCAACCTTGGCACCTGTTTAGTTATGGCATGCTGTTTATGAACAGGCAGAAGCTCTTCCCTCCAAAGTTTGTGGCTTAGTACCATGAAAATCTCACTCTCTAAATACACACAAGAATACAGCATAAGCTAAAGTGGGAAAACAGGGTGGTTAGGCTCAGGAAGGGTACACGTAATCTTCTCCAGCATGAGGAGTAACTTGTCTGGCTTTGATTAAGAGAGTCAGGTCGTATGTCTCTCTTGTAGCATCATTGCAATGGCTACTTGTGACTAAAAGTCAATTGATTAATTTCAGGTCCCCTGACTCTTTAATATCTTTCCAGATATACCTCCTTAGGGGGGGCTAAAACAGCCACTTAAATTCTACCTGTCTTCAGCCTAGGTGTCCCTTATAGTAACTCCTTGCATCTTTTAAATCCGCATTGATTTTTTTTTCTCCCTGTAATTCCCTTTCATTGCCTTGACATGCTTGAAGTAGAGTTGCTTTTTTTATTCCCTCCTCTTTTTGCATTGCTTTCCTCATTTCTAAGAATCCGATGCTTTGCCCCCACTTGTTACGTGTCTGAGGTCATAGTGTAGCGCAGAAGTGCATTACTACTTTTTATTATATTATTGGAGGCTCTGTAGACACAGTATGGTATTATAGAGATGCCCAACAGCAGCCTGATATCAAAGAAAAGTAGTTTTCCCCAATGCGAACTCCTTTTGTGTGAAAAGTAATCAACTGCAGGCTTAAACAGAGCATTCAAGGTCTCGTCCCATGGTAGTGCTGAGCCTGGTGTGTTTTTTGAAGTAGTTTCTCTGTTTCTTTAAGTTTGCTTTTAATTGACGTATTAAAAGGCTGTGCAGGCTCTTTGTTAGAGAGCAATCATGAACTCAAGAAATGAACCAAGATGTTACTCTGTTTTCCAGGTGTCCAAAAAAGATGTGGTGGTCTAATGAATGAGATTCCTGCTAGTATAATGGCAGGAATGATTGCTGATGTAAGGTAAATTTTGCTGAGTGTCCAAATAAGTATTCGTAAGCTACTCTTGCTGAAAACAGGCTCACCTCTGAGGTAAATTTTAACTCTTTGATCTGTTTTGTTTCTTTTATTAGTGCATTTGGAGTAGTTCTTCTATTTCTTGCTTCTCTTGGACTTAAGGAAGGGCCCTTTTCTTAAAAAAATATCCATAAAGTATATGAGTCTTCCTTGGCACCATTTTATATGGACAACTCCTAATGCTGTCAGAAAAGACAATTGATTGCAGCTGTCACTTTGAAAAGTAAGAAAATGGCAAAAATATGAGGTTAAGAGTTACTCCTTATATTTTAAAAGCTGCGATATAATAAAGTAATGTGGTGAGACAGTTTGAAAGCAGCGTTTAGCAAGGATGCTCTTTTGTCCCACAACACTTCACAGCAATTGTGTATGGAGAGCTTAATGTAGAGCCCTTAATGTTAGCTCTCGGTTTCTTTTCTCTGGGGTTTTTTAAATTTTGAGGGATTTCTTTTGAACCAGAAACTATGCAATACCTATTGAAGTATTGCACATTCCTCTGTGTGTAAATGCAGATAAAACCATGGAGGGAGGAGAAGGGCCAAAACAGATAAGAGTTCCTACTTGGTATCACTGAAACCCCCAAAAAGATTAGTTTTCTAGAAAGATCCACAAGAAGATAGGTGTTACCTCTGAGGGGTCAAGCAGTTTATCAGGAGTGCTATTATCTAGTTTGACTCTAAGAAATTAGTGAGGGTGAATTTGCAGAAGAGATACAGGGATCACCTGGGTGAGTATCTGTGAAACCACACAGGGAAAACCATTGCTTGACTTTTAAATCAGTTTCTGACTAGTAAAAGCACCACCTTTTCAGAAGAACAAAGTTCTCTGAGCATGCTGGTAACATGAGCTGATTGGTAAGGGTTTTTTTTTCCTCTTCTTAGCATAACTTCAGGGGTGAGAAATCCTTGTAAAAATGTATGCAGCACAGCAAATGGAGAAGAAGGCTCGGACCTGACTTGATGACACAGATGCTTATTTCTAATACTCTCTTCTCTGTGGAGAGTAGTTCACTGATTATGTCAAGATAGACTTGAAATGTCCCCAAAAGGCTACAATTGTGTGTCACTAGTGCACTCAGTGAGCCAAGCCTGGATGTTTGACTAGTAACTTGGGTATAAGTGTTTGTCTTGAAAATTTTGATAGTCAAACCAACTCTGTGATTCAGAAAATGCTGACTTAGAACAAGTCTGTTTGCATACACCTAATTACTGAGTTGTGATAACTACAGTACCTGATACCAGTGGATAAACTAGCTCTTCCAATAGAAACTTGTATGTCTAGAAAAGCAGTGTAGATCTATATATTTCAAAATACCTGACTATTAGCCGATGGAAATGCACACACTTTCCTTGACTTAAAGCATACATTTCATGTTAGAGCTACACGGTGAAATGGCTTGCTTAAAATCCGAGCCACCCATTTTTCTGTTTTTGATAACTTAAGTCTTTGGAAATGAGCTCAATTTCCTACATAAATCCATTCTGTACCAAGAATGGATATCTTGTATACATGTTTGAAGGCTGTACTACTGCATGATACCTCTATGATATGAATATACAAATACATAAAGTCAGGTTTTTGGTTTGTATAAAATACCCTAATAACACTCCAGAGTTTGTTTAAGGATTTCTTGTTCCTCTTCTCTAATTTTATTCTTGATGTGTTCACTACAGATGGTTACTAGATTATAACCAGTATATGCATTTTTATCTGGAATCCCTTTTTGGTCTACCCCAAATGTTATTAGCATAAAAAGATCCCCAGAGCCTGCTACTGTGGCTCATGGCATGTAAATTAGCAAATGCTACCATACTGTCAAAACTCTTAATAAATTTCATGGTGGTAAGATATTACACGTGCTAGGTTTCTTACAACAATTAAATTCTTTGGTTTGATAACATCTGAAGACAAGGGTTGTGCATCAGCCATTTTTCCAAAAATGACTAATCACAAATTATTAATTATATAAGAGGTTTTAAAGCTTATAGATTTCTAAGATGTGATTGTTTGCATATAAGTGTTCTTTGTCCCTGACTGGAAACATTCAGCACTTTTATGCGTGATGTTAACAGGTGAGTAAGAGCCTTTTATGGCTCAATTGGTTTCCAGTTTTCCAGCCACATAAATACAAAAAAATAATGGACTGCCAAAGTTAAATTTATATTATCAAATAGATGAAGTTTTGAAGGAAAAATACCTTTCTAAAGTCCAAGAGTAAAACAGGTGAGGTGTGAGCAAATCCCAAGCAAACTGCAAATCTGGCTGAGGGTGATACCCCTCCAACCCAAAATTTGTGCCCGTGAAAACAATCCTGGCGATATGGATGTGGATTAAAACTAGGCTTCTGCCTACTTAGATTAAATAGAAGTCTAAAGCTTGGCTGCTAGATTCAGAACAGAAGAGGTCTTTTGTGCTTAACTTTGAAGTAAGTGTATTAAATGAGACTTGCTGTATTCCTCCATTTGCATTCTTCTAAGCCTTGGTGTTTGTTTCGACTTTGAAGAAGTGTGTCTTCCTTTCTCCAGACCTTGTTAAGCTAAAAACAAATACATTTTGGAGTGTTCAGGTGTTTTGATATTAAGGAACAAAATAAGAGGCCAGTGTGTAGCTATAGGAATTGTAAGAGATCCTCCTCAATGTGAGGATACTTCAGGAGCTGGTATCACAAACATGAGAGTAGAAGAAGCACTTCTCAGGGACTGGTGTGTAGCCATGTACACTGAACAGCATCAGGGTAGTAGGGAAAATGCTTGAGCTCTGAGCTTCCCAAGGGGCTTCAGAAAACCTTCTTCAATTCCTGAACTAATTGCTGGCAAACATGCCACAAAGCCACTCTTCTAGAGCCATGAAGAATTTATATAATCTACTTAGAAAAAGCATTTTGAGGAATTTGTCAGGGTTGACTGTAGAGCTTTGTTTTCATCTATAACATGTTCTCGGTTGCTGCAGGTATTTCTGCTTGCTATGAAATTTTTAGATGAAATGATTTTTATATGTCTGCTTCAGCTCAGGCAACATAGCCAAGGTGCAGCTCTAAAGCTGGGCTAGTCACCTGCTGAGCTACTCAAGAGCTGCTTATGCTGGAGCCTATCAATGTATTTAATTACTGTAAAATACAGTGTGTGTTGGCTAGAGTTATCTTGGTATTCAGCGTCTCTGAGATAGTAGTAGGAGTAAAGTATGCCAGAAAACACTTTGGAGGGAAAAAATCTTGTTTATGTTAGTAGTAAAATGTATTGGGGGATTGTAAGCCAGAAGCATAGGTAAATTGGGCTTGAACTGTACAATGGCAGTTTTCACTATATAACTAGAACTTGCTGGAGTAAGTACATGACTCTTTCACTATCCTGTCTGGAATTTTCTTTATAACCATTGTTCTTGTATGTAAAAGCAGTTAATAATTATTATTTCGCAGTGGTTTGTTCAAAAATAACAAAATTGAGTTGATGTAACAGCAAGCCATATCTATGTATTTTAATATATTGCATTTCATGCAAGAGGAGAGAGAAACAACACTGGACAGAGTATCAAGCAGGCAAATATAGCAGAACTGAAGAAATATGAAATAGCTTTGATAGCTGCTTGCCTAACAGATGTATACCATCATGCACCGAGTGCTGGTATCTGAACAATTGTATGATTTATGTATTGTGGAATGGTTTACGATGGAAAGTTTTTCACGAGCCTGTCTTAAAATTCTTTTCTATCTTTTCCTTGGTGTAACTTCCAGAAAATATCCTGACAGCATATGGTACCTTTTGACATATGATCAGCTAAACAATACAACCATCAAAGAAATGTTAAATGAATGATGCGAAAAATGGTTCTGGAGACTTGCAATGTGGCTGTTTAAATTGGGTCAGCCCATGATGACCAGTAAATTCAAAGCAACTCACAAGCTTTGACTTCTTAGGAAACAAACTTGAACTGAAATAAATTATTCAGTATGCATTCTATGCTTATCTTTATGTACATAATTTTCCCTGTCCAAATAATTTAACAATTTAAAGGCCACACTTGTGTTGCTGTTTTTAGGACATCATCAGATTTTTTTCACTTGGTATACCAGTTAACCTGCTGTGCTTTTGATGAGTTTATCCCACTAATTTATATACATGTCTATAAAAACGGATTTAGCCATGTTTACTGCTGTGCGTTTCCCACTCAGGTAGCTGTTATAAAATTGGAGGTAGTTCAGCATTTTTGTGAACCTACCAAATATTGCGATTATTATCAGCTTGTCTATAGCTTCTCTGACCTTATAGCAAGCCTTGTACAAACACAGGGCAAAACCTCCTTCAGAATCTAGTTGGTGTTCAAAAGTGCTTCACAGCAGATGAATTATGAAGAGTTTTGAAGGGAAATAATGGAGTACCTTTACGAGTATTTCTAAAGTGTTCCTCCCAAGGGTAAAAGATAGCACGAAGGGGCTTGTTTGAAAAACCTGAATGATGGAAGCCAGTGTTGTGGAGTGAACAGGGAAAGGCTGAGCTCTTGATATGGCAGGAGGGATGTTAGAACAGATGTTATTTTGCTAAAGGCTGTGAAAGTAGATAAACAACTTGTTTGATGCTTTTTAGGGAGGGATGCATAAAGAGGAGCAGTGTAGTCTGCATGATAGGTTGGTAAAATGCTCTTGGCATCAGCGCTGTGAATGTAGATCAGTAGAGCAGGATTGCTTTTGTTGGGGCTGCAGGACAGTGGTGCTATACCTGATGCCCAAGAGCTGGGAACATGGCCTTAAGGCAAAAGGAGAAATTGAGTTCCCCAAATATCTTGTCGATGAGTTCTGCATAGATTAAATTTAAGATTATTTATAGTTGTTTTGCTTTATTTTCCCAAGCATCTTTTGAGAATTAAACTGTGAAAAGAAGAGTCCTTCTAACATGTAGAGTGGGCTCTGTCACCTACAGTTCCACTGTTCAGCAGTTCCTATTTTTGCCAAGGATCGTTGCCACCTGCAATGGGCAGTAAAATAATTGGTTATGCTCCATAAATCACCCTTTTACTCTTTAAAACTGTTTTTAACCAGTTTTTTGACACTGTTAGTGAGCAAAGACTATAATCAGCAAAGTAAATCAAATACAAATTGGTACCTTGACACTTACCCTACTTTCTATTGAGAAACAATGCTATGAAGTCACCTCTTCTGTATACGCATGATAGATAGAAATTCAGATATTCAGGTTTATGATCTATCTTGGGTTTTTGTAATAACTGTACAATTATTAGTAAGTAATGGCTTATATTGTGAGTACACAGGATTTCTTAAGTAATTAGAAAACTGATGCAAGTATAATGTGCTAAAAATGAGAAGTTAGAACTTGCACTGGTAGCTGGTATAGGAGAAAGGACTATGGCTATAATCTAATTTGGATAGTAGGTGATGTTTTTTAAAAGGACTTTCTAAATCAAAATACAAAGACTTTAGACCAAGGGGCAGAGTTGTTGGGGTAATTCAATACTGGTGTAGTTTAATATCTGATAAACTTCAGAAAATATTCAATGCTGTTTCTGTATCGTAAGAAAGGATATTTGTCCAACCATTATAACACAATATTTTCCTTGTATTTCCTAAATATGGTACCACTACAGGAATACTGTAGGTGTAGCAATCAAAGGATGACTCTTTCCTTGAGGAATAGGATGGCTTGATATCTAAGATAATTCTATATGTTTTCAAACAGTATTTAACATCCAGTTAACTAAGCCTACTGATTTGCCATAAATAAAAGAAAACACTTAACATCTAAATGAAATGCTTAAACAACAAGAAATAATTTCAGCAGTAAATGAATCTAAGTCACCATCTTTATACTTTAGAGTGAGATTAGGAAAATATCAGTTTAATGAAATAGCACAACTAGAGTGCTAAAAAGTACCCTCACTTTGAATCAATGTTGTCTGTTTGTAACCCCCACTGACATTTCAGCTGCAAACATTTTTCAAAGTGGGTAAGGAGCTGATTAACAGTGGAGGTTTATAGAGACAAACTCATGTCAATTAAGCCCCAGGAGGGACTGCAATTAGTGTCAGTCAGGAAACCCTTTTACCACTTAAATTAACATAAAGGAAAATGGTACTCAGTCATTCAAGGTTCAAGAAACTTTTGCTGTCCAAAGATGTGTTCTTTTGCAATAAAAATCTTGCAGCTACAAAAATACTTGTGAAATAGAGAAAGCTGTTTCTTCATATGACTATTTTTTTTCTGGAGAACCATTATTTTCTTAAATTATTTTTCACTTTTATTTATGACTTAAGACAGTATTCAAGAGACCTTGGCCAAGTTCTCTTAGTTTTTTACTTGGTTCTGTAAGATATAATTAGGTTGTAGAATTCACTGTGATGACAGAATTAAAGCAAATAAGCTGGCAAGATGAAAAAAGGGAGCAATTAGACCAAACCCTTACAACTGCATTTAGCTAGACTACAGTGTTTTGAGGCTCCTCAGTATAAACAATAAAAATTAAAAATACTGTGCTTCCTTACTTTGTCATCCTCCCAGTTTTTGGCTCTTGCCAATTGGCTGGAATAATGAAGATCAGTTTTAAGTAGGAAGATACTTGATAAGGAGTTGGTCTGTTCTGATGCAACAAGTCTGGCTGTTTTTAAGATTTTGAGAAGTCTGTGATATGTTTTTTAATTTATGCACAATATTGTGATACATGGCTGTCAAATTCAGATTCTTCCCTACAAATTGCATGCACTGGAGGATTGCTTTAAAAATCGGATGACTGCCAAACAGATAGTGCGGACTGAGTTGTATTTTCCTTCCATACAACAATCAGATGAAACCTTGGCAATGTTGTGTGAAATTAGTCCCATGGTGACAATGAAGGGAGGTGAGAAGTGCAGGAGGAATGAGGACCTTTCAAAGTTCTAGGAAACAGAAATTCCACTTTTTAAATTTTTGCTTTACACTCACATTGTTTACTCTTGGAAGATGAGGAGGGCATTGTTCCACTTTGAAAGCTCATTACCACAATGCGGGAGCCTGTAGGACCCTGTTCAGATCTACCCTCTCACCCCCATGGCTTATGGCCATGGGAGGTTACTGAGCGCTCTGGCTAATGCAGCCCACCTCCAAAAGTACGTCTGCATGCAAGCGTTACTGATCACCACTTTCTGGTGAGCCGCTCTGGGGCGCCTGGTCTACCTGTAGGGCTGCAATATATGAGAAACTTTACTTTTTTCAGAAAGGCCTTTTTGTTACAAAGTTAGCCTTGAAGACATCTATCATTGTATACTGATTGCTGAGGCTACAAGGATTTTCTCTTTTTTTAGAGCAGATATTATGTTTTCTGTTTCTTTGGGGACACTATTTTTAGAATATCTATCATTTTATTGAACTATGTTGCATTGAAAATGTTTCCCTTATGTATATTGCAATCCATGCTGCAGCCTGTGGCCAAGACACATATTAGTAAGCATATTGCTATTGATTTTTCTTTGTTCCCTTTATTCCTTGTGCATATGAAGTTGAAATATTTGTTTGCAATCTGTCCCTTACAGTGATCTGTTTGTGACTTCTGTGGCTTGTGAAAACCGATTGCACTGAGGCATGGAAAAAGAATGATTTTTATTACAAGACCATTCATGACTTCAGTGAGCTGCAAAGTCCCAGTAACTGTTGGGGGGTGATTCGATACAAAAGAAAATGGCTAAATCTGGGTTATGTGAGTCAGAGTGAGAAAATGGTCAGTGCATATGCCCTATCCTCTGTGTCCTGGCCCCAGAGTGGGATCCAGAGATCCTAAATTTTGCATTGAGGTCCCCTATAGAGCAAAGGGGAGAGAGAATATACATGCAGCCCTAAAACACTCCTACCATGAAAGGGAAGCTCCACGCCAGGAGATGGTAAGTAGATTTTTGCCTGGTTTTCTAAAACTTTTGCACCCAAGATGTCCAAGGGTATATATATGTTCATTTAAAATAATGTCTCAGCAGTGGTACTGGCACTTACAGAGCAGTGTTCCCCTGTGCCCAGGTCCTGGGGGCAGCTTAGGTGACACCTGACCCCTGTGATTAGCCCAAAAGCCACCCAACCTAATGCCTATCTCCTTTGGTCCTTAGTGCCTGCAGTCATGTAAACATAGTATTAATGTAACGCTTCTAAAAATGTTAACAAATTTAGTATTTTCTGCACAGCTGTTCCACTATGAAGGTTATTAAGTATTATGCAGCTATCGTCAAAACATTTTTTTAATTAGCTTCTTCAGCACTGTATTTAATTACAAGCACTTAGCCACAGGGAATGTTTGTCTTGTAACCTCCAAATGAGAGAATACACAAGCTGTAACATGACATGGCAATCTACATTTGTGTGAAACGGCATGAAAGGATAAAAGTTTTTCCCCGTTGAGAGCTGTGTTAATGTCATACATCACAAAGCAAGACCTGAAGAAACATAGTTGAAGAACCTCTAATGTGAGGTGCCCAAGCGCCATATGTGACTGAATCGCAGCATATATTTGTCTCAAATTATTTTCAGGAAATCAGAGTCAATAGTACACTAACTTTAAGATTCCTATGTATTGCTAGGTAAAAAATATTTTCTTGTTAGAGTGCGAAATTCATATTCCTTTCATTTCTTTAAGCACTTTTTGTTCCAGTATTTTGTGGTGGATGATGACCCTTTAACTTGTGTGGCACAAAAAATAAGCATTTCTTTGACAGCTTAGTATTGAGGCTTCAATGAAAAGTTAACAACAAAATCTGGCAGGTATTATCTTAATAATGAAGTGGGTAATGTTCACCGTATGGTGCTAAACACACAATATAATATGAAAATGTCTCCCTCTGAGCTATATAGGAGAATACATTGTCTTTTAGAAAATGTGAGTGACTCTCCCTGCTACAGTGTGGCTTTGAGATCTGTAAGAAATGTGACTAAATATATAGATATGTGTACCAATGATTAAGGTATATAATATTTTTCCCCATGTGTGAGGGAGAATGTAAAAGTGACTTTATCTTTTCTCCTTTTATTAAGTGTTTCTCCCCCTTGACTTTTGCAAGGTTCCTGAAAGCTTAAGAAGAGTACTGGCCATAATTTGAGTCTATTTTTACCATGATATTATCTGTTTAATGGTAGGAGGTAAATATGCTTTTAAAAAAATTCATAAAAACCACACTGACTTTCTCAGTTTGAAACTTCCCATTTTAACTGGTGGTTACAGAGAAGATTTTGGAAATGTATAGCCTTTCTGAGAGGTCTCCTGGGCAACAGCCATGTATAGCATTGATTATGCAGGAGTCTGAAATATATTGGCTAGGCAAGTAAAGTGAGGGTTTTCTCATTTTGTTCGTGGCTTAAGATCTACAGTGTTGTATTGAAGTCATTAGTCTCAGTTCAGTGAGCCCAGGTGAAAAAGTGGATGTGGAAAGTGTTCACTTCAGGTTGTGTTTCCCAAAGCCAGCGTTCAGGGGGACACAGTTGTCTTGCGTGGAGGTGGCAGAAACATGAGGAAAAGCACTTCAACAGAAGTGATTTCTCTGCCTCGAAAGGTGTTTTCACCTAGACTGACAGCTATTAGGCAGAGTGTCTCTGAAGCTGCAGAAACAAGTAATCTTCTCGGCAGTCCTATTTGTCTATAAAAAGGTGTGTGGTCTCTGCTTCTCCAAAGCACTAAGCACCAAGTCTGGAAGCTGTATTGTGGTGGACATGCTCTCCTCATTCCCCTAGACCCTATTCCAGAATTTTTTCCATACAAGTAGTAGAGTTCCTGACACTTTAAATCCCAGGCTCCCTTTTCAAGGCAAAAAACCCCTCAAATGGACTTCTTGCATACATGTGGATTTTCAGACTTTGGGAAAGATGTTTTATCAGCATTCATTAAGTGCCTTGGTTCCACTTGCCCCCAAATTCCCCCAGATAAAGCGTTTTGATTGCTCTGCTTGCATCCGAGCTTAACAATAACAACAAACACAATTTCAAGCACTTACCAAGCCATTAGCCAACTTCATTACACTCAATTAATTTGAGATGCATTTCAGTACTACTTGAACTTGTCAGTCCTCTGAGATGTTGACACCTGAGAGTGCATTTATTCAGATGGAAAGGGTCCTTAGATGCAACCATTTAACCTGTTACCATTGTTGGCCATACCAGACCTTCTTAGACAAAATGGAAGGATGCTGTTGCTCATTCTTCAGTGCCTGTACACAAATGAACTTATTTTGCTCACTTTCCTGTGATGACCAGTAGGTAGGTCCCACTCTTGGCTCTTCCTCTGTCCCTCTCAATGAAGAGTTTTGAAGGCTGTTTTCTTTTAGCTGCTGACAGGTTGCAGAATTTCTTTAGTTTCCCTTTCTTTGTGTTCTCCGGTGAAAACCACACTTATTTGTGTGGTATGCAATAACTCTCAAAAGTTACTAATGTTGCTTAGCTGGCTTCTACTGAGATAATGAATTTAATGACAAATATTAAATACTTTTAGTGTGTCAAACCACTATCAGAGGCAACATTGTATTTTGGATGACATTGCTGGTCTCTTCTACCTGTAGTAAAGGAAATACATTGAACTTCTGGCTCTTAGGTCAGGAAGTTGCTTTACCATGTTGTTCATCTTCTTCTGTCTTCTAGAGTGTGAATGTGCTTGTACATATTGTTTTATTATTTTATGGCCTCTTTGAGCAAAAACATTGAAATCTGTTCATTGTGAGCTTGACTGTTGTTCCCTTTGCATTGGACAATGTGAATTTCTATTAAATAACATTAAGATGTAAATATTTTCTACTGTCCTTTGCATTGTTTGCATGTTGGGATAGACGTTATATTTATGTTTATTGAATGAGTATCTGAGAAGCCCTTTTTCAATCTTGTCCACTTTCCAGATTATATCCAGCAACATTTGTTCTGATTTTTTTCTTCCCCTGTTTTTTCACTTGCTCCTTAACTTCCTTGTTAGTCTACGTTGCCTTTGAGCTCCGCTGAAGAGCCTTATTAAGTGACGTTGAGCATGTGAAGCTGGCTTTGCCGGATGATTACATGTAGGCAAAGCAAGTTTGCAGTAGGTATAACCTGTTTCTCTTAGATGACACGCTTTTTACGTTTCACTGGTGGAAGTGACCAGGTCAGACATAAGATGGATGAAAACTGAACTTCTTTTGTTCAGCCAAGTGGAGTGGGTTTTGCATCTGACACAAAACAAAGTTTTATCATGGACCTCTGATCAGGAGGGAAACTGTTTCATTGAACTGTGCTAATGGCTGTTGTCAGGGAAGTCCGACAGGCAGCAATGCCAGGTTTAGTTAACGCAACTACTGGAGGTGTAACAGAGAGGAGAGGTGTCAATCAGCCTGGGAAAGTGAAATTAGCTGAGATAACAGGTCAGAGAGGAGACGTGGCCCATCTAAGTACAGGCACAGAAACCTTGGCCTTGAAGGCTGCCAGGGAGTAGGGCTTAATTTAAAAAAAACAAACCTTCAAATACAGTAAAAGCCAATAAAGTGATTAAAAACAGTACTGTGGAGGTTTCTCCATGGAATCTTTGACAAAGTGCAGTTTTGACAGCCTGCATGTTTTGAATACAGTCGTTTCATAATTCTTATGAAGAAAACTTTTTGTTAAAGTTGAAAAGCTATATTTTCAGTACCTTGATTAAAATGTGTTTGAAAAAGCTTTTGACTTCTAATTTTCCCTTTCTGTGTTTTAAACATCTAATAAAACCCCAAACCCTCGAAGATGTTTGTCAAAACAATATTTCAATGAAGCTGAAATTATTTTTTTTAAAAAAATTGACCTTTTATTTCAAATCAGAACTTAGTTAGACTTTCAATGACTAATCACTTTTCCTTACTTAAGAGCCATTTAATATCCATACTATTTCAGTTCTGCACCGAACTTTGATGTGTAATCAATTTTCCATCGGAAGGATCACCTGCTTAGCCCATTGCCATGGATTAATAGTTTAGAACAAAGTTCATCCTTAAACCACCATGAATAATCAAAAAGTTGAACTCCTGCATTTACATGAGAGCTGGCTAGAAAGCTGAGTCCTGTTCTTCCCTGACATTATGTACAGACTGTTCTGGTTCATCAACCCAAGCAGAGCTGCAAACAGGCTAGTTTGCAGTCTGCTGTTGCTGCTAGGATTTATTTCAGTAAACTCTTCGTTTCTCCTTTGGATTAATTATGAATGATTCCCTGAGGCTCCAGCACCCTTCAACCTTTCCAACTGTCCCCTATAAAAGCTCTTTGTTGTGATGCTGTGAGCTAGCAAATACAAGATGAGATTTGTGTGCCCCGACACGCGCAGCTGTCCGCAGGCATGGCTTAACCTGCTCTGGAAGAACCATAGGGCAGGAGCTCCTCTTGAGTCGGGGTGGTGGTGAAAGGCAAGTATATTTGAGTAAAAAAGGAGGGTGAATTAAGTACAGCTTTTAAAACACCTTGCTTCACTCGTTTCTTCACCAAAGCTTGCTTTCCTGTGCAGTTTGTTCTACCTAGAGGTGTTGTGTTGAATTCTGATGAGAAAGCTTGAAACCCCAGGCACAGCATTTTTTTTGGAAGCTTTCTTCGGTGGAAAAGAACACTTGTCTGTATTCAACTTGCTGTGTCTAGTCACCTGTGATAACACTTCTTTTATCAATTAAGTACGGTAGGCTAATTTAAGATGAAATCTGAAACTATCATGAACAAGCACTGTGGCTGCTGCATCCGTTGGTGGCAAGAGCAAGGCAGATTCATCAGAGTGGTAGGGGCTGCAGAAATTCGGGCAGGTTAGTGCTGCTGACAGGAGTGTACTAGGGACGTATTTGTAGCAAGGTGAAGCTGTTGCATTTCTTTCAGTTTCTGGACAGAAGCATGTGGTCAGATGTGTGGAGAGCAGTGTGTCCAATGCATCTGTGGTGTAAATGTGTAATAAATCCTGTACTGTTGAGACTTTTACATTTGCCAGAATGTAAAAATCAATTTTAAAGCAGGCAAGCAGTAGGTTGGACACTCCTCAGTGGCAGTAAGTGTGAGGGGTTGATTCGTGTACGGTGGAGAACAAGCAAAGGATTTCTGGGCAATCCTGTCCAGACATCTCAGATGAACCTAAAGAATCTGTATTTCAAAAGGGCAGAAACAGCCACCAGCCGTCCTTATGGAAGCTGTACAAGAGCTCCCTGGGGTCATTTGACTGACAGAAACCTCTCTGGTTACTGCATGAGCACCATCACCACCTGGTGTGTTTTAAATTATCTTCTACCTGCAAGTGAATGTGCTTTATGCAATGGGTTAATTCCAGAAGTCAGCAGCAAATGACAATGAAGCGTTGAAAAGAAAGGAGTTACTGTGTTAAGAATTTCTTGGGGGTTAGTTGTTAGCAGGGGAAGAGAAGATTCCTAGTGGTATAGTGGGAAATTTCAGTGATGGGCAATAGGAGATTGACACCAGATTGTCTGTAGCATTTTGGAAATTCTTAGTTATGCATGTACAGCTGTTTTTCAGGCAAATTTATCTGGCAATACTCAAATTAGAAGTTACTCTTCTCTTATAAGTAAAGAAATAAGGTATAGAGACAAACCAACACAAACAGGTCTGTCAGTGGTTATTTAAAACAGGTGGAAAAGAACTGGGGTTTCTCTAGATCTAGTCCAGGAGATAGTTTTTCCTTAAGTAGGACAAATTACAATTAATTCTGAGTTTGCTCCAATCTGAGCTTGTTCCAGTCTATGCAATGAAATTGTGCGGGAGGGGGCAGCAGTAGGAATTAGTTCATTACATCCTGAAAGACAAATGGGGAGCTGGCTTTGATAAATTAATTTCTCACACATATGAACTCCAATGTAATCATGCACTCCTTCTGTATAAAGTAACTTTAATTTGTTTCTTCCCATGTTACCTGTGAAGGACAAATCGCCAGTCCCATTGAGTGCCCATGCTTGTGCTTCAGCACGTGTTTGACATCACTGGACTTTAAAGGTCTGTTTGAGAAGGATCAAAACCTGCCCTTGATGAGAGATCTGTAGTTTTGGAGGTGAGGAAGGCCATCGCAAAGTGCTTTTAAGAACAGCTTTGAGTCTATGAAAAACTACTAGCGAGAGCTCCTGTCTGCCTCCTGGGTAGGTGGATGGGGGGAATAAATAGCTGTTAGCTGATTTTTATTTTCCTTTTTTCCAAAGTATGTTTCATTATGACTATTGTTTATAACGGAAAGCAAGAAGACCCTTTGGAAATTACAAATACCAAAGCAGCTTGGGAATCTGCTGAAGATCTCTCATCCTTGAATAAATATCTACTTGACTTTTCTACAGAAAAAAATATCAGATTACTGCAGACAGATTTTTTCAGCCAAGTAAACAGATACAGATGGGGAGGGAGATGCAGAAAGGTCTGATTTGGAACTGGATTTTAAATATCATTAGCATTTCTTAACTTGTAAAGACCATAGAGAGCATATCTGTGTAATGACAGCAGCAGAGGTGAGTGTAGCACGCTGTACTGTAGCAGTGCTGGAGTGAGAAGCAGATGTATCTCCATTAGAAATACAGATTTTCAGGGTTTTCTTCTAGGTGTCAGACCTCTGTAGCTCTTCTTGGTTTGTAATTCAAGGCTATGCTCAGGAGGGAAGTATATTTGTCTCTTTCTTAATGGGTTTGCACAGGTCCCATAAGTGTTGGTGGGAATTATAAATGGACTTTGAAGGAAAAAAAATATACCTTTTAATGCTGTATTGTAGTTTCAAGTCTCAGTGAATAGCAGGATCTGTGCATGTGTGTCTGTATACAACACCTGGGGGACATGGCTTTGAAACACTTTACTACTTGGACAAAAAAAGATGGTGACCTGTCTTGCTGCTTTGTATTAATGCTGCAATATTTGTGAAGAAGCGGAGGAGAACTCTGCTAATATTTTACATTAGAAGTCTGGTCTCATTAAGGTTGAAAGACCCTGTCATGACCGAATCACTGGTACAGGGTGTAACACTGACATAAACCCAGAGTTTTAGAGAAATAACTGTTTTTCTGTGGAGTCAGATGTCCAATGAGTTTCTAGAAAATACAGCTTGTTAAAGTTTAACCTTTCAACCCACCAATCTCTTTGAGACAAGAGCATTCATGCTAAATATCCTCATTCAACCAAACTTGGGAAGACTAACCTTAATTCTACATAAAGACAAGAACTTGCAGAAAATTCTTTCAGAGAAACAAAGGAGCACACGCTCAACTTCTCCCTTGTTCTCTTTCCAAATACTGTGTGCTTGTACTTCCATCGGCTTGCTGAGAAGTCTGCAGGTGGAAAAGTATTAGCCTTAATCTTACCTGTTCTTCTTTTTTGGTTGTTTGTGCTGTTGCTTCACTCCTGGTCTTCAGGCTTAGAGCCAAAGCATGTGGGAGTGCACAAGTGAGGAAGAACTCCTTTCACACTGTTCTTCATGTCCCTTCGTGTGAATTTAATTTAGCCCAATATGCAAGACCTCAGCAACTTTTTGTTTTGATTAATATGCAACTATCATATCAACAATTTAAACTTACTGTATCATGCTTAGTTTTATCTTCAGTTCTGCTATTCAGGCATGTGTTTCTTGAATTAATATTCTTCTGGGTCAAGCCATATTATGCATAAAAATATCTGAGCCCCTTGGGGAAGAGGTGTACAGTCTGTTTTTAACACTAGAGACACAGGGAAAACTTTCTATAGGTCATATCTAATACCGAGCTATTCAAGGTTCATCAGTGGTTTTTATTTCTTTTTACAAAAGGGCCAATCCCATAGATTTTTTTTTCCCCAAGGAAAGACAATAGTAGAGCTTGTCTGCTGTAGTTTTTTCTGTTACTGTGACTAGTTGCTCTTCTGTTATTTGTGACTTTTTCAAACTTGTTGAAGATTTTGAAGAGACATCTTGATTTCATGATGGAGAGCATGTTGCTTATCTGTTTCTACAGAAGGTGGTGAAGGGAATCTAACAAAAAGATTAAAAATTCTGATTTCTGTAATTCTGAGCAAGATGCGCTTTGAGTACCAAGAGTAATATTGTTGTACCAGATGAGCACCCCACCTAGATAACATGACCTGCTTCTCAGATGGTCTACCTGGTCCTTATAGTTGCCTGATTCTCAAGAAAATATATTCCTGTATGGGTAGTGTTACACTGCCTGTTTGGTTATGGTGGGGACTATAAACTTCTTGCATTCCCGAAGTCTGAAATGGGGTTTGGATCAAACTGCTGCAGAATGGCTGGTTTTTTGTGACTATTAATTGTTTTTCCCTGAATGAGGTATAAATACAACTGCATTGCTAATGCTTAGATCGGAAGTGAATCAGAGCTGATAAATGCATCATTCCCAGCAACTTGTGGCTTGCTTCGTGCCCCCTGGTCTGGAGGAGGAGGCTATGCAGTTGCTCAACAACAGTGACTGCAACTAATGAGGAAGCCAAAGGCCCTTATCTCAGCTGATAAATCTTCATCTCCTTATATCTGTCTTCAGCAATGTCACTTGAGTGCTTGGTTCTGCTGCTGGATTTCTTTCAGAAGCAGGAGGTAACCTTAAGGCTTGCTGTATGTATGTAGTTACCGTGCTCAGCATCTCATGCAAGACAATCTTTACAAAAATGTTTCCAACTTAAAACAACTGTTTCCAATCCTGTAGCAAAATGCTACTCTTATCTCTTTACTGATTTGGGACAACACAAACAGCTATATATGTGAAAACATGCATCTCTTGCTAAAGAACACATTACCACTCAGACCTGTGAAGAAGTGCAGTCAGTTCCACCACCCCAGATGATAATACAAAACAGAACCAAGTCCAGGAGTGGCCTTCTGTGCAAGGTCCCTGGAAGCATCTTCCCCTTTTATTGGGTGATCAAAGGTAATAGCTTTAAGTGCTATTTTTAAACCAACTGTCTATACAATTTGTAATAACTTCATTTAGGCTGTATTTTCCGAGTTTACTTGTGAAACTTGTAAGAGCTAATCTAGCTATCAAAAGCCTTACTGGAATATGTCTGCAACTTTCCGTGTGCTCATCAGTGTCAGGAATATCTCTTTTTGGCAACTGGGTTAATTTGTTCTCAAGACATTCATATAGTCTACGTTCAGATTTGTCTCATCGTTTTAAGCACTGTTCTAATATGCTTCCAAGTATAAAAGCAAGGTTGACTGAACTTTAAATCTTTGGATGTTCCTTCCGTCTTCTCTTCTAAGAGTCGATGCTCTCTTTGCCCTTCCCTGGTCCCCCAGGATTTCCCTGTCCTCTGAGTTCTCAAAGATAATTGCTAATGGTTCTTAGATGGCTTAACTTAATTCCTTGAGTACTTTAAAGTGCATTTCATTTGTCCCTAAAACTTGACTGTATCTAGCTTAAATACTCTTCAACTTGTCCTTCGCATATTCCTGTCCTATGCTTTTATCTCCCAGTTAAAATTAATTGTTCAAGTATCTGGCTGTAATTAACCTGAATGAAAACTTAAAGGTGGGCTCTGGATACTTGAGCTTTTCTGCACTTGCCGTTATTTGTTTGACTAAAATAAGAGAACTTGATGGATCTCTATCTTCTGTTATGGATGATGCATTTCTAGAACTGTTCTTGTTTTAACTTATGTAGATAGCTGGTTATGACTTGCTTTGTGCCTCTGCCTTTTCAATTCTTTATCTATATACATGTGTTATTCTTTTACACCTGTCCTTAATTATATTTCCACTTTCAGCAGAATTCTACTTTAAATACAGTTAGCTTTTTATTATCTGGATTGTTAGAGGTTCTGAGTCTCTTTATTTCTTCTGTTTTCCCTGCATCAGGATTACTTGATATTGTGCCTTTAATAGCCTATCCTTTAACACCAGCTGTCCTGTACTTTTAGAGTTTTTGGTTTGTTTTAACTCCATAGGCTATCTTGACTATTCCTCCAAATTTGCTGATGCTTCCTTTTAATGTACATTTTCCTCTTTCTGTTCCTCTGGAATTATGAACATAATTGTTCTGTGAATGTTTACATCTTCTGCCGTCACGTTTTCAGCCAACGATTTTTATTCTAATTCCTTCATTTTCTTGCTTCTGTGAATAGATAAAGCCAAAAGACCTAGGGGTGCCAATTCAAAGTGTGGAAGCTGAGCGTACTAATGATGTTCTCCAAGACCTGTTTTGATGGGCATGTCCATGTACAGTTTGGTCATACCTCTCTGTTTATATATGCAAAAAAGGATCATTTTAGATGTTCAAACTGGCTGCACAAGAAACACAATTGATACATGGGTCAACATATTCAAAGTATGAAAATCTGCCCTAGGAGTTCAGTAAGCATGACTTCCTGTTCAGTGCGGTACTACGCTATATAACTGCTCCGTGTAGTGAGTAGATGTCTTGGTTCTGCTTGGTTTTTTATAAGATACTGAAGCTGTTGGCTATATGCAGGTAATACTCAGCACATGTGGGGAGGGCTGCCAACAGGTCAAACAGCAGGATGGAACAGGGAGGGGAATTGTCAGTCTTGACCTTGCTCTGAACAAGATTTTTTAATTTGTTAAAGTATGGAATAGGAACACAATGGAATAAAATATCTGACGTGTGTGCATCACCTCCACTTCTCCTGGATGCTTCTACTGATGAGAAGCCTCCTTGTCCTTCCCATGCCTTTCCTATCTCTGTCTCCAACCAGCTCCTCTGTGCTGCAGCTGTTCCTCTCCCCTTCCTTCTCCACCTCAGAGCCCACAGCCCGTGGGTCCAGAGCTATTTCAATAACTGCAGCTGTGCCACTAAACTGTAACTTTCAGATTTTTATTGGAAAACTAAACTGAGATATGCCCAATGATCCCAGGAGAAGGATTTCCAAGCACAGCATAATCTAACAGAAATTTGGAGTGGCAATCTAGTGGGGGCGGCAAATGAAGCAATGCTGGAAATCCATGGTTGCAACAACAGTAGAAGGATTTCCAAGCACAGCATAATCTAACAGAAATTTGAAGTGGCAATCTAGTGGGGGCAGCAAATGTTGCAACCATGGATTTCCAGCATTGCTTCAACAGTTCAAATTTAAAACGCTTCTGGCTCCCTGTATCTGCATGTCACAACAGTTCAAATTTAAAATGCTTCTGGCTCCCTGTATCTGCATGTCACATAGCTATGAGTATCAGCTTGTGCTGTAAGCTTAGCTGGCTCTTCTCTTTCTCTTTAGAACGCCTCCCAGAAGCTCCTTGCTGCAGCCCTATTTGTCAATTAGCCTCCTGTTCCTGTTGTGTGCGGTGACACCGTTTTAGGAAAATTCAGTACTTTGTATTCCATCTCTGGGAATGAGCTGCCCTGCTTTTGTCATGCCCAGGTCTTTGGCCTGCCAGGACCACACTTCTGCAGCCTCCCACCCACGACTGCACCGCAGGCAGCCCAGCAGAGCCAAAGCAGTCATTTTGTCATGGGCCCTTCTGTCCTTTCTGTTATCTCACCAAAATAGGATTGCTCTCTCCCTGGGGATCTGGGAGAGGTGTGTAGATGCATCGGCATCCACGCTGACCCTTGACTGAGGATGTCTCTGCTCCATCAAAGCCATAATACTGCCTCATTCCTTTCTTTCCTTTCAGAGAAACAAAATCAACAAAACATTTGCTTCCCTACTTGCACAAGACGTAGGGAGCGGCAGAGCCTCCTTGGAGGCAGCGTGCCACAGGCTGCGTGGCTCTTGTTCGTTGTGTTAGGAGTGACCATGGAGCCAGAAATGGGGACCTTTGGTCATATTGGGCTATTACTATCTTTGGGATCTCATGGAAGAGAAGGTACTGCAGATGAAAGCAATTTCCCCATGTGTTTTTGTACACAAAAGCTTTTCCCCATCTTGGGCAAGGCCACCTTCATGTGCATGGAGTGAGAGACAATGTGGTCCAAGTAACACATAGTCAGTTCTACTAGTGTAAAATAGAAAATCACTGGGCAAGAGTTGAATTTGTTACAGTTGAAATAAATGTAGCTATATCCATAGCTTTATGGTCTGACCAGCAAAAGAGTTGGACCAGATGGATGGGGATGGAGAATCACTTGTAAATTGCAAATGAAAAGGTTTTAGTATCTATAGATTTGGCACAGAAATAAGAAAACATTTTTTTTAATCCCCTAGAAAGTGAAAAAGATTGTCTGTTCCCAAAGTATATTACATTATAGAGCTAACCATATATTCTTCTGTATTACACAGTACATTCCTTTCTCTTTCCTTCTTTCAAAATCTTCAATCCCGTGTCCATTAGACCAGCATCCCAACTAGGTTACTGATGGATAAATTTGTAGTTGTAATCACTTGATATTAAGATTACCTTTTTTCTTGCACCTGTATGGCATACAGCCACATCTTTCAGTAGGCTGCTGCTAGTAGGCTTGTGTATTTAATTTGCATATTGAAAGATGAAATGGGGAGATGGTTAATGTTCCCTGTTAGTTTTTTAATTAAGAAATGAATATGACAAGCCAAGATGATCTTGAACACTCTATGCTAAATACAGATAGAAATTCTCTTTGAATTTTTTAACTGTGAGCCGTGTTTCTTTCCCATAGCTGTCAAACAGGCAGTTCTGGAAACCTTAATGCAC
>NW_009627050.1:0-9484 GCF_000690535.1 Cariama cristata
TGTATTCTCTGCAGCTGATGAAAATATTCATTATCTTGTTAGCTGCTGCGGCAGAGGAAGTTCAGATTTGCATTTCCACAGCTAATCACGCAGCGCAAACAGAGCCTGTCACCCAGCAGCGCTAATTGGGCCGAGCAGCGCTGCACCCGGGTAGGGAGCCCTCCCTCCTGCCCTTCCCATCGCCAGCGCTGCCGGGGTGGCAGGGGAGAAGTGCCGGGGCATCATGGGCATGGCATGGAGGCGAGGAGGATGATGGGGTTTCTAGGAGCGGGAGGTGGAGGAAGGCAGCGGGGCTGTGTTAACTGGGTTGATCAACCAGCGAGGAGGGGTGCTGGTCCCTGGGGAGGATGGGAGCAGGCAGTGGGATCCCAGTCTGGGAATGCTGCTGGGCAAAGCGTGTGTGTGTGTGTATGGGAAGGTTGTGTCTCCTATCCCAGGGCCTGGGAGCTTCTCATGTGATGGGAGGTGAAGGGTCTGCGGGAAGGCTCATCCCTTGGGGAGCTGGTCTGGGACATGGGCTCCTCCTGCAAGGAGCCTGCCCTGCTGGCATCAGCCTGTGGCCCTCAGGGGACACCCACGTCCCCCCATGCAGCTATCAGGGGGCTCAGTGAGGTCTTCAGGGTCCGCCCTGTGAAAAGCTGATGGTGACACCCTTGTCTTGAGTCCTGAGCATGAGGAAAGGATCAAGGTTTGAGAGAGTGGACATGGACCCGTACAGCAGAGGAGGGACCGGCGGGTGGGAAGAGCGGGGCTCTGCTCCCCTCCTGGGTTTGGCAGAGGCGTGGTGATTTGTGTGCCATCCCCTCCTTGTCACCCCTCCCTTCATGGTGCCTGGCACTGCCAAGCCTGCCTTTGCTTTTCCAAGCTCCTGGGGCACCCAGGAGGTTTCCCCTTCCCCCGTGCTGTGGGGAGCAGTCGGTGGGATGGACTTGCTGACCTGCTAGCCTTTCCCATCTCTGACTTTTATGGTACTAATTATAGCTGGTGTTATTGCATAGTTAAGCTGCATTATTAAGAGATGCAGTGGAGATTGGTTTTATAATAATAACAGCTCAGATTTATAGAGTACCTTTCATCCCAGGGGGTCCTTATTGGCTTTATAGCCTTGCGGTGGTGTACAGGCTTGCAGAGAGGAATTGCTGCTTCTTTCTTCATCCAACGCAGGGTGCAGTTGCTCCTGGGGCACAGGGGCTGTGCACCCACGAGGGCCACGTGAAAATAAGGGTTATGTTCAGCTGAAAAGAAAGAAGAGAGTGAGGTGGGAGGGTTTGAGGCAGTAAATTGTAATCACTCGACTTTAAGCTGTGATAGCAGGGTTTTTCCATCATGCTATGGGCGCTTCTTTGGTGGTCACCATTAGAACGGGTCATGGGTTTGTGCTCCTTCCACCACGGACACTGCTCCAGCGGCACCTCTGGGGACAAGGCTGACACTTACCAGCCCGTCACTGCTCTTCCTCCCTCGTGCCAGCGCTGGTCCATGGAGAGTCTCCATCCAAGGACTAAATCAGCTTGACATTGACTTAGCAGTGCAAATCCTTGCTCCAGGCAACGCAGTCACGAGCAGGCGCCAGCATGGGGATATCTGAGCGCTCTGTGGCTATGCCAGCTGTCGAGCCATACCTGCTTCTGAGTTAGCAGCAGGGCTTGGATGCAATCCTCGGTGCAGCAGAAAATCTTGTCTTGCTCTTTCCCATCCTGAGTGATCTCTCCAGAGATGGAGGATTTTCCCTTCTGCGTGTTGCAGGGTAACTTGTGACTGTGTGAAGTTGAAGGCAAGTGCTAGGTTTGGGCATGGGCCCCATCAGTTGAACCCACTGTCCACCAAGGGGGGTGGACAAGCTATGCTGGGACCCCTCCCATCCCCTGCTACATCCTACCTGTAGGCTATGTGGGATAACCCAGGAGATCTCCTAAATCTTCCATTGCACCCAGTTCCTGGGCAGTGTGACCTGGGGTGGATGCTGGAGCCGTGGCTCAGTGCAGAGGAATGCAGGAGCAGGCGGTGGGGACCGACCCAGCATCACTCACCCTCCGCCCCGTCCCCCAGCGATGCTCTCATGCTCTCACCTTGCTCAGACTGCAGCGGGCGAGAAGGAGTCTCCCATGGACTGTTGCTTTCAATAACAGTTTTCTTGAGATTAAAGCTCGGGGCGTTTGTGCCAGTTCATTTCTATCCCAGCAGAGGCTGAAGGAGCCTGGTGCAGGCAGAGCAGCCTGCGTCCCTGTGCCCCGGCTGTCTGGGGGATGGTGCCACTCACCAGCTGTGCCCATACCTGAGGGCAGCAGGTGAACATCTGGAAGGTGTGATGGCACTGCCACTTGTCATCAGGCAGACACGCAGCCCAGGTGCAATGACCCGCAGAGTTGGGAGGAGGGAAGCAAAGTGGAAGGTGCTCCAGGGCCTCGCTGGGAGGATGGCAAGGGGGGATTTCACTGCAGGTGCCGTCACCCCACCCCAGCTCACTGCATACATCATTTCGTGGCTTCTGTAATTAACTTTGCACACACAAGTGCGACTTTGCAGATGCGGTCACAAATCCCAGCTAATTCCCCATATGCTCTGGTTGCCTGACCGTGCCAGGGAGCTACTGCTTAGAGATGCATCCCCAAGTGCTGCCCTGCCCGGGTGCTGCCTTCACCTTCCCTGCCTGTCCCTGGTCCCCAGGGGACAGTGGGCTCTGCACAGCAGCTTGCTGCAGAGCGGCTGTGATGGTCCATGCCAGTGGGTTTGCTGCTGGGCAGAGCCATGGGCTGGCAAAGCATCCTGCGTGGGCACCTTGGGCAGGCACTGGGCACCACTGGGGTCACCTCGGGCTCGGTCGGTCCTGGCACAGGGATGCTGGAGCAGCTGGAGCCAGTGCTGGTGTACGGCAGGCCTTGTGCAGAGGGGAAGCTGGAGCGTTAACTGCGTTGAAATGACTTTGTCGGAGTGCCAGCATATGAAATGTGTGGTGATATTGCAGCCCTGCCACTGCCTGTGGCTGTTTTTCCTCTGCTTCTAATGACTAATAGAGAGAAGACAAAACAATTTCTATTAGTTTCTCCCACGCCGCAGTGGGTTTCTTATTTTCCAAACCTCATTAGAGTTTGTAATACCATGGTGGTAGTCAAGAGCAGTCCGAATCACCCTGGGGGGAAAGAAGAACCGAAGAGATATGATGTGCAGCCCAGTATTAACACTGCTCCTGGCTCATTTCCAAGGTCCCTCCTGATTCCTTTCCAAACTCTTACGCCTTATCTCCATCTTAAAGGTTAACGATGAAGCTTAGGAGGGGGGAAAAAAAAAAAGCTTAAGATTCCAAATTGTTAAAGAGAATGGATGTGTGTGCTGAGCAGAGAGCTGGGTCTGCATTTACATTGGAAAGGCAAATATTATTTAAAAGGCAGTGCTTGCACTTCCCGGGGCGTTGCAGCTGGGATGTGGGTTTCCCTGGAAGAGCTGCTGGTGTGCAGAGAGGCCACTGGCTTCAGGTCGCCGTGCCCAAATCCCATAGGAACTGGATGCGAGTCAGGCACCAGCCTTGTGCTAGTTCCTTGGGAAGTCCCAGCGTGTAGTCCTGGCTCCTCTGAAGTCAGTGGGAGTTTTGCATTTGCACAAATAACGCTGATGAAAGCGCCAGGCACAGAGCTGCTTGAGCAACGCTGAGGAAATGATTGCAAACAGCACCCAAACAACCTGTGCAAGAGGACCTGCAGCCTTGGCTCAGCTCATCGCTGAAATAATCATTCAGAGGAGGTGTCCAGCCTGGGTCTGGGTCACTCAGACATAGAAAAACCGTGCCCATAGAGAAACCGTCCCCAGATCATCTCACAGTGGCCCCAGCCTGGTGGGCAGAAGCTCCGTCAGCGGCTCCAGGAGGTTGGTCTGTCTCTCTTCTTCTCCATCCAAATTGTTCAAAAAGCTGAAAGTTGCTGAGCTTATGGCAGCCAACAAGGTCAGACCCTTTGGCTGTCAGTGATGGGAAGGCTAATGGAGGGAAACACCTTGAAGAGCACATACATGGAGCAAGACATGGATCCTCCGGGCAGACACTAAGCAGCACCAGCCTTTTGTCAATGGGAGGATTTCTCAGCAGCCACATCAGCTATTGAGCATTTCCCAACCCTTTCAGTGAAGGAGGGATGGCACACGGCTCAGTGGTGTCCTCCTGGCCCTGCCACTGGCTTGCAAGCTCAGGACAAGGCTGCTGAGGCCAAATCCCAGCCAGATGTGGGCAGTGGTGGAGCCACTGCCTATCTCGCTGGTGAGATCAGCCAAACGCTTAGAATCATAGAATCATAGAATCATTATGGTTGGAAGAGACCTCAAAGATCATCAAGTCCAACCGTATACCTGATGCCACCATAATGCAGAGCCATGCAGGGAGAGAGGTTTTGGCTACTTGCTTGTTTGCTTTGCCCCTGCAGAAGGAGGAGAGGAACAGAGGGGTGTGTGTGGAAGGGCTTGTTCTGGGTGATGATGCACCCAAGTGACGTGATACACCCAAGTGACGTGATGCACCCAAGTGATGTGACTCAAGCAGGACAGTAGTAAGGAAATAGCAACTTAAAGATGTGAAGTGTTGGGTCAGACACATGCTGGGTGGTATTTCATCAGCTTCCCTGCTGCTTGGACAAGCAAGCAGTCCATCAAATGAGGAGGTCTCCAGCAGCAAATGCAAAGAGCTTGGAGGCTGCTCTGTCAGAAGGAAGAGAGTGTGGGTGGACTATTTTGGGCTCTGGTCCTGACACAGCTAGGAGATCTCACCTGCGTTCGAGTGTTAATGATGGCAGGTTTTGCAGCAGGTCATGTCTCCCAGCTCTTAGGCACTGCCCTCCCTGGAGATTCACTCTCTGTGAGTGTGGGCTTCCAGGAGCAATTTGTGTCGGAGTTACAGGCAAAGAAGAGACAGATTCCCACTCTTTCTCCAGCCATGGGCGTGTCTGCTTTTTTTTTTTTTTTTCCTTCAATCTTTCACCCAAACAAGGGGTTTTGACTTTCCTTAAAACTTCTTGCAGAAAATCACGTTTAAGCTTAGATTGAGCATGGGAAATTTCAATCCCAAAGGGAATCATCTGTATATTTGCAAAGTTCTGTAAGGGGCTGAAAACTAGAGCTTTGCATGGGATTCCTTTTGCAGCCCCGACTCCATAATTAAGGCATAAATCCAGCTCTGTGTGCCTGCGCCCTGCCTGCGGCACAGGCACCGGGCGTTGCTGTGAGAACTGTAACTTCCCAAATTTGTTTTTACTCGGCACTCCATTTCAGCCTGTTCCCAACAGACACTCCGGGGGAAGAAATATCCACAGCCCTACCGCAGGATTTCACCCACAGGAGATGCTCTTTACTGGAATAAATAAATAGCTGTATAATGGGGAGCGGGGCAGGGAGAATAGTAAAAGGTGATAAATAGGAGCCAGGCTGTGGGTATTCCACCTGAGTTTTGTTGCTTCTGCTGGCCAGAGCCACGTGCCGGTGGCAGACCTCCTCCAGCAGTACAGCCCCCCGCCAGCTGCCTGCTCCGGGGCTCCTCAGGGTGCCGGGGGGAGATCTTTTTTCCTATCACTTGCGGCTTCTCCATCTCTCCATCTCAAAGCAGATTGCTGTGTGTTTCCGTTAGAAATGGCTTCAGGAGAGGATGCACTTTTTCTCCGTGATGGTGAACATGGTGATGGTGAACCACCAGTGCCACACTGCTGGCTGAGTTTCCCTGAGTGCTTGGTGGCATCGCTGGGGCTGGGTGGACCGGAGGAGGGCTTGAGTGTTTGGGAGATGCTTGAAGATGATCTGTAGGAGAATTGGGTTGGAGTAGTCCAGTGTTGGTGGAGCATGATGCTGATGGACATGGGCATGCGTCTCCCGGGGCTGGAGGCAGGGTCCTGCTGCTGACCCAGGCTCAGGCACGAGCGGTGCAGAGAGTTAAGTTATTGGTTCAACAGCTAACTAAAACACCAGCAGCGGCATGCTTTGGGTTACCATGAAATGAGTTTGATGTTCTGTGTGCTGACAGAGAATGGGAAAGCAGTCTCAGTCTCGGCTGAGACGTGCCTTTAGCTACCGGGGGAGCACAGGACCCCCCAGAGTCTGGTGGCAGTGCGATGATGGCAACTATTTGTCTTCCTCCATCTATTTTGTACTCAAAAGAAACAATAACCGAGAAAAGAATCTCTGCTCAGGTTCTGCAATAGGTTCAAGCAAGAGTTGACAAGTAGCTTTGGATCAACTGAATTCCTGTTTTACAGTGAAGAAACTTCACCAGAGGGGAATCCCCTTCCCTGCCTCCGCTGGGCCCTGGGAAGCAGCACTGCTCCCACCACCCACATCCTTCTGTCTGGTCATTACTGCTGTCCCAGGGCTTAAAGTCCCATGTCCAGGTGTCATTTGCTGGCTGTCACCACCATCATGCCACGGCTGGGGTCCCTGCACGGCACCACGCACCTGGTGGCACAGGCACTAGTGGGGTTTGCAGCTCCTGCTCCCAGCTGCAGTCCCTGGTGACAGCCACCACCCTTTGCCCGGTCCAGTGGCTCTCACTGTCCCCTCCCACGCTTTGATGTCCCCAAATTGGGCACGACAAGGGAAGAGGAGCCCCAGTGGTGCAACGCGGCTGTACCGATGCGGCAATTATTATTCCAGTGCTGGCATCAAAGAGACACCGAGACGGAGCCCACGGCGTTTTGCCGGCGTTGGTTGAACCTCTTTCAACACCTCCCCATTACGGCGCAGGTGACTTCAGCACAGCCCCAGCCCCGCGGGAAAGAGGGAGCAGGGGACATGGGATGGGGGGTCCTGGTCCCTCCCAGCCCCACGGAGGGTTTTGGGGCTTGGTCCGAGGGCACGTGGAGGGGATGGTGCTGAGCACATTGTGCCAGCCCCAAGGAGCACCGTGTATGCCCACAGGCACCACGGCCCCAGCGCTGGTGTGATTTACCTGCCTGAAACACCTCAATTTAAATGCTAATTCTCCCTGAACCGAGGGGTAAGGCAGCTATTGAATATTGTCAGGCTGTTTATTGCTGGTGCTGAAGTGGGACACGCTGGGGACATGGCGGGGAGGGATGGGCAGCACAGGGACAGGTATTATCTGCAGCATCAGGGCTGATGGAGGGCTGGGGGCGATGGCTGTGGCTGCACCACGGGGGATTTGGGGGGCACGGGCAGCTCTGCGTTGATGCTCTCCTCTCCCCCCAGTCCAGTCTGGCCATGCATCATTGCAAATGGTGGTTAGGGCTGAAAGCTGGGGAGCTGGAGGGGGCTCCAGGGCCTGGCAAAACCTGACCGGTCTCTCCTCTTTTATCCTGCCTTGTTATACAGAAGTACGGCGTCGCTAAAATTAATGACCAGTAAATTTGGAGTAAGTAACTGCTGCTTCAGAGGGTTTGCATTAAGCCTTTATAATTCACCAGTGTGTGAGGTCACGGAGGCACATCGGGGGAGATTTACAGCATGCTTACCTTCTCCAAAGTGGCTCTGGAACCAGGACTCCCTCTTTTCTGTCTCCCAGTGACTCTAGGTGAATATTTTTGGTGATGACAAGCTAAAAAGAAGCAATTTCTGAATGCAGGCTTTGCTCTTGGGAGCTTGCAGTCACCCCAGCAGGAAAGCTTCTCCAAGGGAAAGTTGGGTCAAAAGCGGGCACTAAATAACTTCAAATCCATCATGTTCTCCTCAAGCCATTGCGGGACAGAAAGAAGTAAGATTAATAAATTATTCTTGCCAGAGAAGGCGTCCTCTCAGACTTTCATAGCAGAAAGCGCAGTCCTCGCATAGTCACTTTGCTGAACATAAGCACGCTGGATGATAATGTGATTAACATTTGTAGCTGTGCCGGCTCAGATAAGGGTAATTAAATCTCACGCTTCAGGGCATCAGCTAATCACTTGTGGGGTCATTTTATAGATATTTTTTTTTTTTTAACCCCTTCATGAATATATTTGCCCAGTTGCTGCGATGCAGGGTGTGCATCTGCTGTCAGTGGCGGATAAAGGCAGGAAGCCCCGTGCCAGCTGATGCTGGGATTTGCCGTGGGAATTGTACGGGAGCAAGGAGGGTCTCCGAAAGGGTCGGCGAGCAGAGTGCGGCCTGGAGGCCGTGTCCTTTGGGAGAAGACTGCAAAGGGAGGAAGCTGAGCCAAGGAGAAGAAGCTGCTCCTTCACCCAACGGTGTTGCTAACAGGAAAATGAAATGAAAGTGAGCCACCAGCTGACCTTTCACTACTGCGGGCCAAAATCCCCACTGCGAGCTTGGCCCTGGCTTTCAGCGCCTCGAAAAGGGGACGAGGTACCCCAGGGCTCAGCAGAATCGTGCCATGGACCAGAACCCAGTGGCCATGGCCCCATCCAGGAGGATCACCGCACGCCAGCTGCTTCCCAGCGCCTGCATCGGGCTCTCCGGCTCCCCCAAAACCCCTCTGTCGCTCAGGGATGCTGTGGGATGCTGGTCCTTTTGGGAGGCTTCCCATCAGCTGTGTGAGGATACCAGCACTGTGGAGCACAGCAATGCAGCCCTATGCTGCGCCACGCCACGGCTGTATTACATGACCTTGGGTGTATTATTTAAGGTCAGATTCCCCTAAAACATCTCTAGTTTATGTATCTAGTTTCAGAAGGACGAGAGAACACCGGCACAGCAGGCTCTCGCTGCCTGAGCCCTCCTCCTGGTACCTGAGCAGCTGCTAATTGCCTTTACCCCACCAGCACCCCAAGACGGAGGGAGCTGCTGTCTGTTATCTGTCACCCGAGGCAACGGGTGCATTTTATGACTTCGCCAAGGTTACACCAAGTGTCCATCAAAGCCAGGATTTTGAACTCAGTTTAATCCACGCGACTGCCTTCCTCCTCAGCCCACCCTGCCAGTACGAGAGCTCAGTAAAGCCTTTGGCCATTTGACCTTTCCCAGCATCAAGACTCATTTCTCTGGAAGTCGTCTCCCTCCCAAGGCAGGGACATACTCTGGGTCGGGTGCTACTGGCGACAGGGGCTGCAAGGGAGAAACAGCATTTCCTTGTATGATGACTCGGTATCCGCAAAACGCCCTGAGAGATGTTCAGATCCCCCCCCCCAGGAGAGTGCTGCGAGTCAAGGAGTAGATTCAGTGTGCATCGTGCTGGAGAGAGCAGCACGCTCGCTGCTCCTGTGAGTATCCAGCATCTGCGTCGCGAGTGTTGGGGAGATGGTGGGGGACGGAACAAGAGACAGAGGAGGATGTGTGTGGGTAGCAGGTGCTGGGAGCAGGCGGGTCTGCTGGGCTCTCTCCTGATCCCATCGGAATAAACCTGGCTCTACAGCTGGTAGGAACTGCGAGGTCTCGAAGGCACTGCCGTGCCTCTTGGAAATAGCATGGACCCCCAGGTGTGAACCCATGCGAGGGTGCCGGTGGCCCGGCCGTGCCCCAGATAGAGGCACGTGTGATGGCACATGCACATCTCTCCCCTCGTCTGTGTCCCTGCCCCTCACACAGAGCCGGACGGCTTTGATCAGAGCTTCCAGACAGCACAAAAGCC
>NW_009627050.1:9547-17198 GCF_000690535.1 Cariama cristata
TGCAGTGGAAAAGGAGCTGCAGCCCTCTGCCGGCTACGGCTCCGCAGCACAGGGCCCTCTGCAGCCGCCTGGCACGAGGGCTTTGGGGGTCCCCATCATTTTCCCCTCCTGGTTTGCCTTCCTGCACCCACAGATGCAGCGGGGGGCTCGGTGCAGTGCCGCTGGCAGGGGGGCTGTGTCGTACCCTGCACCCAGTGGGTGCTTCCCGCCGGCTGGTGGCTTCGGCTCATCCCTGCTTTGGGGTGGCAGGGAGCAGGGGGCTGGAGGTGGGGAGGGAGGGAGGAGATGCAGGAAGGGTTTGGTAGCAAAAATGCATCATCGAAGTGCTCCTGAAGTCCTGCCTTGTACCGCTTGCTCCCTCCCATTACGGGATCAGGTTGTGGGCACGCATCGGTCTGTACGCCCACGCCTTGACTCGCGCTTGCCCCTTGTTTTTCCTCGACCTTTCGACTGCAGAGCAGTTAAAGCAAATGGCATTACAGCAAGCTGCACTGCAGAGCATGGCTTTTCAGTAAATAGCTTCTCAGAGAGGCATCAGCTCTGAGCAGCAGCTGCTGCGTGCGGGTTCCCTTCGCACCAGTGTGTGTCTCCTCCAGCTTCTCCCTCCTTAGCGACCACCAGCTCCCGGGGGCTGTCCTGCCACCCGCCATAGCCGGTGCCATGTGTTTCTGTCCCCTGGGGCTGAGCTTTTCTGGCACTGCCAGGTCTGTCCCCTTGTGCGAGGCGGTGGGAGAGGGCTTGGGAAGGTGCCACCAGCCCATGTCATTGCCCTCCTGGGCATCCCCTCCTGGTCCTCGCGGAGGTGGGATGCGGGGCTGGGCAGGCCTCTGGCGTGACCCGCCTGGCCCTTGTGCTCACCCCTGGGGGCAGGGTGCGGGGCTGACCCATCAGGGAGGGGATGGTCCCCGTACCCTGGGGTGGCAGGTGGGCTCAGCACAGCTGTATCCCGCTTTCCCGGTGCGGTATCATGCTTCTCCGGGGCTTTGGGATTTGGTAGCGCTGATGTTCTCCCTTTTCTGCTGAGGCAGAGTGGCAGAGACACCGGCACGCTCCTTCCCTTGTTCCCTACTGACTTTCCTAATTTTGCAGCTCTTGCTTCCCACCACCCACACAGTTCCCAGCTCCGGCAGTAATTGCAGTTCCCCATTTGCATTGCCAAGACAGCAAAGGGCTCAGAACAGCAAAGCATCCCTCCGCCACGGGGATCCCGCGCTCAGCGGGATCAATAGGAGATTTGTGAGCACGTGTGTGAATGAGAGGCTTTTCCCCTCAGACAAATAACCACTTTTTCTCCAGCAGCGCCTAAAGTGAAGCTCCTGAGACTTAATCAGGTGCCGGTGGCTTTGAGATGGGAGTGCGGCATGACGGCAGGCTGCTGCCTGGTGGCAGGGCTTGGCCACCCACTCGTGTGTCCCCACTTGCAGCTGCTCATCCCAGTGCTCCTTACCCACCTCGGGGCCAGGAGCATCCCCAGGCTGGTTGCACGGGGCTGCAGCCTCCTGCTCACCACTGGTACAGGTGGCACTGGCCGTATCCCAGCCCTGGAGCAGTGGGAAGACCGCGGGGAAGTGTTGCACCAACTTGGCATCTCGCTGCAGTGGGACCCTTGAAGGTGGCCAAGGTGTCCCCACTTGTGAGATGATCAGGGTGTGATGGAGCATCCCTCCCAGGGAGGGGCTGTGGGAGGTAGAACTGGGGAAGGGGAGTGAAAGCAGCAGCTGTTCAAAGGAAAATCTATTTAGAGAAATGCAGCTGGGGCAGGCGGTGCCAGCCTGAGTGTCCCCCCAGCTCATGGGGCTGACCTGATTTTGCAGGAACCTCCCTTTTTTCTGCTCTGCTGCCCTTTTGTCTCGGTACCCGGAGGACGCAGAGCCTCCTGGCCTATATTTCGGCTCCAAGATCAATATTTAAAATCCCCCCTCCCGTTTCCTTTGCGCAGGCACGAAGCATTTCACTTGCCGGGGGAGGCTTGTCTCCCAGAGACCTGTCTGTTCACCATTTCAAATAATTTCCCCAGTATCGTTGTTCTAGAAACAATTCATTAGGGGCCTATTATACAATGTTATACCTGCCAAGGTTAGAAAAGATCCTGCATGTGTGGTAAAATTGCACCGTGAGCTGCACGTACCAGCTTTTTTTTTTTGGTGTCTGTCTATAAATGTACCTTTTCCTCCTTTTGGAGAGCCAGTCATCCAGGGGCAAAGCCGTGGGGGTGATGATGCTGCCTGGGGTAGGGAGCCGCAGCGGGGCTTGGTCTGGTGTTTGGTCACGGTCCTGTACTGGGAAGATGCTGCAGGTGGTGGAAAGGGGCAATTTTGGGGTGTAGCAGCTGTTCCTCTCTCCTCACCACTGTCTGCCCCCTCTCCAGTGGCACGCTTTGAAAATCCAGGCCAAAACCAGTGGTCAGGTCCCCCGGCTGAGGGCAGTCCCATGTTGCGGGAGAGCTAACGGAGCCGTGGTCCCTGGGGAGCTCGTTAAGCATCACCTCGGAGGGCTGCACAACCAGGAGCAGCTGGCGGTGGGGGCTCTAAACCCCACCCCATTAGGTCTCCTGCTCAGAGGAGATGGCCCTCATCCTCCTGAGTCATCCGTCCCCGTGCCACTGGGGCGGCTCAGCCCCTCTGCCTGGCCATGGCCTGCATCGTTGCTTTGCAGTTGTCTTTTTCTCTCTGCAGGGAAAATAACTTCATCAAGGACTTCCCTCAGCTGGCTGACGGCCTCCTGGTGATCCCACTGCCCGTGGAGGAGCAGTGTCGCGGCGTCCTCTCGGAGCCCCTTCCCGACCTCGAGCTTCTCACTGGTACGAGGTACCCCGGAGCTCAGCCCCTGCTGGGGCGAGTGCAGGAGCAGGAACCCCTTCTCCCACCCTGGATCCCAGCATGGTCCCCAAGGGACATCAGCACCCCCAGTGTCTCGGGGTCCTTCGTGGCATCCCTTCTGTGTACCTGGGGCAGAAATAGCGTGGGGGCTGTGTGAGTCCATCCCGACATGGCAAGGCAGCATCTCCATCCCCGTGAGCTCCAGGCAGTCGCAGCCATCACGATGCTGGTCCTGCCAGCAGCCTGGGGACCCCATGGCATGGCCACCGGAGCAGGTTACCGTCCCTCCCGCCGTCCTGTTTCTCGCTCCTGCAGTGTATAGCAAAGCAATTACTCTGTGTGAGCATTAAGCATTTCCCGGAGCACGGCTGCAGGGTCGGCAGGGGCTGAGCACCGGCTCTTCCTTTGCAGGGGACATCAAGTATGACGAGGCAATGGGCTACCCCATGGTGCAGCGCTGGCGGGTCAGGAGCAACCTCTACAGGGTGAAGCTCAGCTCCATCACCCTCTCTGCAGGTGAGGGTCTCTAATAGCGGGGAGACCACGCGTCTACGTGGGTGGGTGGGCGGCCAGTGGTCTTCTGCCCCAAGGCACAGTTGTGCTGAGCGTCTCACCAGCATTTCCCACCTCCAGGCTTTGCTCGGGCAGTAGCTCGCACTTCCAGTGCTGCTGCAGAGGCAAGCAGAGAGATTTTCCTCCTTTTAACAGGGGGGAAACTGAGGCAGGGAGTTTGTGCGGCTCAGTCGCACAAACCAAGAGCTGGGGTCAGAGCCAGGATTGAGCTAATAAGCAATGCTGCGGCGAGTATTTGTATGGGGGTGGCTGTGTATATGTGTATGTATGAAAAACAGTAAGTTCTTGAAAAAATGAGGTTTCAAAAGGACCCAAAGTGCTTGGAAATGCAGGTCATATAAAGCAGGGAGTCACAGATGAAGAAGGGGTGGGCGGGAGGATCCTGCAAACGTCAAAACATTTCACTTCCACGTTTTCATAGCTACACATTTTGTTTCAGAAACGCTGAAACATTTTGTTGCGACCTGAAATGTTTTGCTTTTTCATTTCAAAACAGCATTTTTTATTTAAAAATCCACCTTTTTTTAAATGGAGAAAGAAAAAAGAAAAGATTTAGTGCAGACAGGCTGCACAGCCCCAGAATGAAATAACCTGCTCGGAGCTGAGCAAAATATTTGGGTTCAGCTCAAAATGAATTCTTCTAGCTTTTTTATTAAACCAACCTTCATTTTCAATAAACCAACCAACCAACCAGCCAGATAACCTCATTTTGGTGACAGTTAGGACGTATTTTTTTTGCAGTATGTTTTCAGTTCCACTACTGAACCAAAACTATATCAGCCAGCTCTAAATGATGCGAAGGTGCTACGTGGTCACCAATACCTCTACGATATTTCCTCTCCATAGAGCCGTGAGAGTTCACGTCCTTGTCCCATGCCAGCAGTCCCTGCTGTCTGCACGGGTGCTGCAGGGCATTTCTCAAGAGCTGCCCCGACCCTTGCACACCCACGGACCTGCCATCGGCCCAGCCCCGCATGTCCCTCTGGCTCCAGTTTTCCTAAAAATCGTTATCGGTTGTGCAGGGTATTTACACTGGGGATGGTCTGCAGTGCACTCTGTAATAAATTCGTCCTTACACCAGGAGAACATCCCTGGTTATGGTTACTGCAAAGCAAAGGGTAAGGCTGAGGAGAGTGTTGCTGATGTGCCAGCAGGCTGCAAAATGGGCTGGAGCTGGCGGGAGGTGGGGTGTGGGTGTGGGTGTGGGGGGGTGTGTGTGTACACATGCATTCACATGCACATCCCTGTAAAATGATTTAAGAACTCCCTTAGGGAGGGGAACCATCGAAGGATGCCAGAGCCACAGCCCAGGGTAAATAGCAGGTTGTGCATTCCAAAGGATCATGTAGACCATGGAGGCAAGAGAGGAGGAATTGCGCTTTTCACCCATGTGGGGACTTGTATGATCTTCTGGACCTCCTTCTCCCAGGCTGTGGCCGGCAGCCCTGCCTGGCCAACCTGCCGATCCCCTGCCTCTCTCCCACAGGCTTTTCAAACATCCTGAAGATCCTGAACAAGGACAGCAGCAGGGAGGAGCTGCTCTCCTTCATCCAGCAGTTTGGCTCCCACTACATCGCGGAGGCTCTGTACGGCTCCGAGGTCAGCTGCACCATCCACTTCCCCAGCAAAAAGGTCCAGCAGCAGCTCTGGCTCCAGTACCAGAAAGGTGAGGAGAGCGGTGGGAACGGGCAGGGGCACAAATGCTGGTTATAGTTCATGCTGTTTTCCATCCATCACTCCCTCTGGCCCATGCATCACCGCACTGGTTAGCAGGTGCAGACAGGAGACCTATGCCAAACCAAGTGCCCAGCGGCAGGAGATGGTGGCACGTGTCCGTGGGCAGCATCCCTGCCCCAGGTGAACCAGTCCTGCCTGCTCCTGCCCTTTGACTGCCACGCTCCGGCTCCGTCCTTCCCCAGGGTCACCCACTTCTCCACTTGCCCTTGGCCCCGCCACAGTGGTCCCCGCATGCCGGGGGTGCTCAAGGATGGGTGATGGAGATGTGACATAATTGAGCTGTCTCAGAATGGCTTCGTTTTATTGCTTGTGACAATGACGGTCTTTAAGGAAGTGTATTAAATCAATAGCAGACTCATTGTGCTACACCATAAATAACGAGACACATCATTAAACAGGGCAATAAACTTCAGGACTTTGAAGTAATACAATTAGGTTATGTTTATAAAAACTCCCTTATCGCTGTAGCCTTCCATTTGCCAATTCATCTCTCTCCACCAGGGAGCTGGGGATATTCCCCGGGTCTGATATTTTTCCATTGAAAAACATCTGCGGTGTTTCATAAGGCTCGTTGTAGGGCTGATGGTAACGGAGGTCATCAAGGCACTGGCACCCTGCCCCGCGGGCGCTGCCGAGAGCGGCTGCATTTCGTGGAAGCCAGCAGACAGAGGTGTGCTCCCGCCCGCCGCCTCCGTTGCTTTCTGCTCATTTTTTTCTCTGTCTTTCCAACGCAGCTCGTCTTGTAAGCTTATTTATAACACTCTGTACTCGTTTGTTTGGGTTTAAATAGTGATAAATGAAGTTTGCCATAGCAATGCCCCTGTTTAGCAGGAGAAAGCGTCGTGGAGGTGTGTTGTTTATGTACTCGTGATGTTATTAATTATTCTGGCGTGCTCCCTGCAATCCCTGGGCAAACGTGTCGGTGGGGAGCAGACCCGGAGTGGCTCCATGCTCCCAGCACCATCACCGCAGACACAGGATTTCTCCAGAGATGCCGGGTGGGAACGAGAGGTGGATGCTGCAGTCTGAGCCTGGCGCAAGCATCGCCGCTGTTTCATGGTGCTGGGGTCACAGGGGAGATGAACGGTGGCAACACTTGATCGGGTGGTGAAATATCTCCCATTTCCAAGCCCCCACCTTCTCACCAGCCAGGGGCAGCGGTGGCTCCCAGGGCTGAACTGCGAAGCTCCGCGGTGGCACAGGGTCTGAAGGCAAGCAGCACCTTGCTGACAAAATAATTTCCTTTTTAGTCCATGGTACGCAGCTGGCCGAGGTGGGCTCCCTCACTCCCCACCCGGCTCCTGCCTGTGCCCCTGGAGCCGTGCCTGCCCCGTGCCACTCCCAGGGCTGCCCCGGCATGCTGGGGGCATGGGGAGCATCCTTCCCCACCGCCCACCGAGCACCAAAGCACTCCTGGGACCACAGGGATCCCCTGGGGGTTTTGCATGTAATGCCTGGACCTAAGCATTTAATTTCTGACCGTGCAGCATTTGGGCACCGGGTGCTGGCTCCGACCTTGTTCTTTGTGCATGGCTCCGTCTGTTGCTTCAGTAGCTGGTGGGGTTGGTGAGGTTGAACTTTGGGGCTGTTGGTACTGGAGAGGCGACCAGTGTTATACTGAGCATTTTGATGGCCTGAAAATGCGCTTCGAAGGACAAGGAGGATGTCAGGGCTCTTGCCGATGCCGGGGGATATCGGCTCTGTGGTCAGAGAAGGTGTCATGGGAAAGCCAGGACTCTCTCCTGGAGAAACTCCTGTTAGCTAAGAGAAAGAGCTTGCTGTTTATGGTAGGCAGATTTTATTTCCAGCTTCTCCACTGATTTACCCTCATGTTGCCAGTGACATAAGGAGGATCAGAATAAATAGCTCCAGCTAGACAGTTCTGGATGCCTTCTCCACTCGGAAACAGCTCTGGCCTGCCGGGCTCCCTGCTGCTAGCCAGCCCGTTTCCGAACTGCTCAGCGAGCACACATATGCATCATCTCTAATAAATACAAAAGTAAGGCCAGGATAACTGTAATTTGTTAGCGAACAAACCAGGTCAGGAGAGGAGGGGGAAAGGAGAGCTAATTGGAACGGCATCAAATATGACAAAAACGCACATTGCAGTGTGTTTGCAGCATCATACAAAATTATTTTAATATTTTAATCAACTCCATAAATCAATCGGCAGGCCTCAGGAGGAGGCCTCCGCCAAGAAAGCGCACAATCTGTGCGTCGAGCCCTAATTGAAAACATGGTCTCGAAGAAGAGACCGCGCCGCTGGCAGCCGAACTCCTTGTAAAGCACCGGGCCAGGCGCTGGCTTTTTGCCGAGGCTGGAGCAGCCCAAACAGCCTGTGACGTGGGTCGGTGTCTGCAGAACGCTTCCTTCAGCCAAACGGAGGAGAAAGCGATCCAGCTCTCGCCAGGGACTGCAGAAAGTTGGTGCCTTCTCGCTGCCAGGACCCACCGCCCCGCCAGGACGGACGGGTGGGCTTCAGGCACTGCCGGCGTTTGCAGGCTGCTCTGCCCGGAGAAAAG
>NW_009627050.1:17345-18111 GCF_000690535.1 Cariama cristata
GCACTGCGCTCCTTTCAGGGCAGACATGGACATGTCCCCCAGGCTCCCCCCTAGGAACCGTGTTAGCCTGTGAGCAGACCAAACCAAACCCCAGTTTTATTTCATGCAGGGTGATTAAAAGCCTGGGGTTTGGGCTGCTTGCTCTGGCTCTGTGCAGCTGAGCGATGCTTTAACTCATTGGAGTGGCCTCCGAGCAGGGACCTTGAGATTGACCCGGCCATTGATCTGTGCCACAGGAGCCCCCATCAGTTTTCTTCCCCATCGAAGCCAGCATTTAACGCTGACGGCACCTCATTAAGTTCATACCAATTGTGTGCGCATCTTTGTTTGGCAGCTGGGGCAAACGTGACACCTTCAGCCACCTCCTGTTATGTGCAAGAATGTGCTGGGTCTGGCTGGGATGGAGGGAACTGGCTCTGGCGCAGCCCTCGTGGTGCTGCATTTTGGATTTGTGGCTCAACCAGTGTTGATAACACCCCAGCGTGTTGGCTGCTGCTGAGCAGAGCTTGCACAGCGTCCGGGCTTCCTCTCTTTCCCACTCTGTCCCTGCTCTGAGTCAGCTGGCGTAGGCAAGATGTTGGGAGAGGACATAGCCAGGACTGCTGACCCAAATTGGGCTATTCCACACCATATAATGCCATGCTCAGCGATAAAACTGGAGGTAGAGGCTGGGAATCACCCCACCACAAAGAGACTCCCAAAGCGTAGAGGAGGAAAGAGAGCGATCCCTCCATCCGGCAAATCCACCTGCCAGGGGGTCGTGGTT
>NW_009627051.1:0-9705 GCF_000690535.1 Cariama cristata
GGCTTTAAACTGGATGAGGGAAGATTTAGGTGAGCTGTTAGGAAGAAATTCTTCACATTGAGGGTGGTGAGGCACTGGCACAGGTTGCCCAGAGAAGCTGTGGATGCCCCATCCCTGGCAGTGTTCAAGGCCAGGTTGGATGGGGCTTTGAGCAACCTGGTCTAGTGGAAGGTGTCCCTGCCCATGGCAGGGGGGTTGGAATGAGGTCGTGTTTAAGGTCCCTTCCAACCAAACCATTCTATGATTCTATGAACTGTAGGGAAGTAAAAAAACCCACCCTATTTTATAAAAAGGATTAAGCTTACCCTTTTGCTTCTGCCATACTGATACTATGGACACTGTAACCCTGGGTATTATTGTAAGGAGTACAGTATCAAACTCATACACATATAAATTCACAAGAAGTTGCCTAGTTCTTGTTTGGAAAAAAAAAATATTAATCAATGATCCATTTAAAAAGTAATTTATATGTAGGTGCCTGGCTGTACACTGGGGTACAGAAGTGCACAACAGACTGTTGCAAAGTGGACTCTGGTACACAGCGTTTTGACTTTGGTCCAGTGTTATGAGGACCTGGCAACCCAATTGCTGGTTCAAGAAATTAAAAACTTGCATTTTAAAAATTATGGAACCATTACCCCATTCTCCCCTTCTCTGTTCTGAACTAACTGCACAAATGAAAAAAAAGGCAAATAAGATGGCAAACTGCAAGTCAAACAGCTCTCTTTGTATAACAGCAACTGCATACTCCCCCCCCCCAGAATGCAGTGGAGAGGCAAAAGCTCTCTGTGTGGATGGCTACAGCAGTAAGTGCAGCATTTCTATGTTTAAAAGATCCAAGAGGTATGCAATAACTAATGGATCAGTGGCAAATCACCATCAAAATAAGGAATTTATCTGATTGTTCACAGAATGAGGCTAATATTCCTTCCTGACAAATTCTGGAGGTTAGTTATTGTCCTGTTATTTTACTGTACTTCCGATATATAACAAGTGCTATTACTAGTCAAAAATCATCTAGCACTATTCTAATGAACTACAAGTCTGCCTGTAATAGAGAAATCCCATAGGCTGACTCAATCCACTGGGCCTAACTACTGCCAGGCTTTGAGATCAATTACCCAGCATTATGAAAGGCAGGGGCTGCAAAAGCCATTAGAGAAAGGCAATTTCTACATGAAGAGCAGTGAATTAGGGATGACATTTCAGCTCTTGCATTTGCCAGTTTATGTCAAGAAGATAACATTAATTACATTTGGTTTTTGTTTTGTTTCACTGCAGTTGTGCTCTGTTCTGTGTTCACTTTTATTGTTAGTAGGAAGGCAGACACTGGTGTTTTACAGGTCTGTTTTACAGATCTTTGATTTCTCTCTGGCCTATCCAGCAGGGATGTAAAAAAGCCTTTTTGGACTTTATACTATTAAGTCTAAGGCCACTAACTCAGACTAATATATTACAGTGACGGACTGCTGGTGAGGGTGAGATGGGTGACAAAGTGGAAGTTAAAGAAACCCCATTTTCACATTTCCTACAATGACAAGAAAAAGGCTAGGCATTTAATAAAAGCATTTAATTTATGCCTTATTTTCAGCATGGGATAACAATTTAAAGCATTTTAAAGCTTTTAGCATATGTTCCTAGCCTGACTCTCTGTGGCTAAGTATCTACACCTGTGCAAAGTCCATGTCAGCAGTAACTCCAAAGAAAATTAGTATTGAAAATCATAGTTTCTACTTCATGGGCTTGAGTAAAAGATCCTGCAGGTAAAAGAACAGTTATTTCCTTGCTTATCATGAGATAAACTAAATCTTGATTTCCTGCGCTGTTAATTCTATGTTTATCGCTTCATTTAGGAGAACAGAGCAATGCAGCCAGCCCTCTCTGCACCTCAAAATAAGTAGTCAGCTGCCTCCTTCTTCAGCACACTTCTATTTGATATATTGCCTCACTGTATTTTCAGGAACTCGTTCAAGGTGCCCACTGTGCAGATAGCTTCCTGCAATCCATTTCAGTAAGATTCACAGTGTGCTGAAACATGACTGAAAACTGGGAATTATTATTTTTTATCCTATTAGAAAATCAGTTGATACAACATGAAGTAAATAAAGAAGTACCAATAAGCTATGCCTGGACATAAAATGCATACTTCTTCTGTTAAGGTAAGAAACTGCCATCCAGGAGTGGACGCAAACATAAGGATACCTATTCTGGAATTATATTAAGCATATTTCTATGACTTATCCTCAGGAAAAGTGAAATTAGACAAGACCTTTTTTTTTTCCCTTTCCCCTCTATTGTCAGCAAAAGCATCAGGGAGGGAAAAAGATACTACTGCTACACTTTCTTTTCTACAAAACACTCAATAGAAAGATTCTACTAAAAACTCCCATTGCTGGGCTAGTGACAGTCTTTATCCTGCTTCCTAGTCTGGATATTGAGGATTTCACTCCTTGCTCTGCATACAGAGAAGGGTATTAAAATTAGTATATTCAGCAACCCAGCCTTAGAATACTATTACAATTGCTAGAAGGAACAGTAGAATATACACATGCAGGCTACAAATGAAGTTTTCATTTATATTTGGAAAAAACATTCCTCAAAACACACACCCACCCACCCCACCCCCCCCAACATATGAAGATTACTCCCTTCCTTCCCCTAACGCAAACTAAGATATCTTACCTGGTAGGCATCTAGCTGTTCATCAGTAAATATCGTTTGCTTATTACCCATCTTAAATGAGGAATTCTTCCTCTATGCAAATGCATCCCATTAGAAGTAGCTGGATTCCTCTGTATTGTAGGCATTTAGAGCACGTATACTCCGTGGATGTGCGGACAAAATCCCAAAGCCTGCATTGAACTGGTCTTGACTGTACCTGTCCAATGAGGAAGGACGCAGTATCGGGAAATCTTTACAAAGGCTTGACTTGAGCGTGCCAGGAAGGAAAGCGTTAAAATCACAGACAGGTGTCGCCCAAAACCAGTGATGCCATTCTCCCCCTTTTTCAGATGCTTTTCTAAGAGGCATACAGAGCTTTTATAACATGAAAACCGAGTAGCCAGTGCTAGAAGAAATCAGCTCTCTATTGCCTCGGTGTGTCACTTGCTTGTTCGCTCCGTGACTTCAGCGCGCTCCGGCTCGGCACCTTCGTGTTTTAGAGCAGCTTGGCGTCACCCGATGGCGCTCGCTAGCGCAGTCGTATTACACACACACACAGCAAATCTACTAACTAGAAAAATGGGTTAGCAGAGTAAACGTTTCTGCAGCTGGTCTCCCCACAGATAAAAGCACATCCTAGACAGTGCTTGGATCTGACCTGTACCGTGCTGCCAATGTTAAATACAGCTGGATGGGGGTTCAGAGTGTCCAGAGAGTCCCCACAACATCACCAGGTGCCATGGGGGCTCTACACTAAATGCTTATGTCTACACTGTGGCTATAACCAGCCCTGGCTATCAAAGATGTGAGTTCTCTACCAGAGGTACCAAACCCCCAGGTATACCAGTGAATGCAAGTATTCCTTCTCACGTTAAATAAATAAATATCAGGAATATTAAAGTAGTTTAAGCACCACTAGAGGGCTCACAGTGTATTTTAAAGTACTATTACCCTATTTCCATATTTCTGTGAAAATTTAAAAAATAAATGAAAGAGCATGTAAGAAATGCAGACAGACAAAATGAATAAACTCAAACAAATTTATATTAGCTAACATCTGCAGAAGGATAAGCTCTTATAACTACAGTAGGAAGAATGCTGAGTGAGAAAGGATGGGAACAGGGAGGAAAGACCTGTTATGAGTAAGTTTCTTTGGACTGCTCACTTCCCGTTTGTGCACATAGGAACGGGAGAGGGTAAAATTCCTACCTTCTTTATGTACAGCTCTGCCAGTGGTCACTATTTCCTCAGCAAGTTGGCATGTTTAATAAAAACACCCGGAGAATCATCTTGTGCTTTTTCCTACAGCTTCTCATGATCCTGACTGGATAACAGCATTGGATAATAGGAGTTCAATTTACCTTGACATAAACCAACAAAAGAACAAACATTTATCAACAATACTAAAAGTAAATATATTGTATACATAGTAAAAATATCCTATGAAGTGTGTTGGATATGTAGGACAAACATTCTATGAAGTGCTGAACCACAGACTGTTCTAAGAGATTACTTATTTACATTGTAACGTTTAGAAATGCAGATTCGATTAGCTGCAAACCAGCACTGCCCTGAGCTATGAAACCACACGGTATTATCATATAGGATGAGAATGTATTCAACAAGGCTTATTAGTGATAAGCAAACATCAGAATTTTAACAGCGAAAGAAATGGATTCTACCAATAGAATATATTGCAGCACAGTTCCAGAATAAGAAGGAAGAAGCTACAGTAGTTAAGGATAATAAAAACTCTGAATGACCCACGATCAGATCACGAGTGCAGCAAGCGTCTATTCAAATATCAGACAGTTGAATCAACTGTTTGTTACATGGTCAAACTGACCTCTGTTTTTCTAGCAACTAGTGTTGGGGTCTTTTTTCCCTTCCCCAAGATAGAGTGGCATGGCATTCTCAATATGTTCCAAAAGATTCTCCATAAGTAAGTCAGAATGTAAAGAAGAAAAAGCCCCAAATCTGCAAAATATAGTATTTCTATTTATTAGAATTGCTTTTTTAACACACTTTTATTGAATCAGAAAACAACCACCCATAAGGGCCCCTTGAAATTAAGAACTTTCACAGTTCTGAAAGTTCTTACACATCCTCAACTCTGAATGAGCTTCATCATTGGCTTTAGTGGTTATGCATATGACTATGCGTGTTTCATACCTATGATCTGGGGCTACTGAAATGCGAGAGCTAGCGGCTGTTCTCAGTCAGAGCAGACCAATACTTAGTCAAGTGATTTACATGAAATAGCACTCCATTCTCACCCACCTAATTCAAGCCGCCTGTCTATGCAAATCAAATTAAATATAAATGGCCAAATTATGTTTAATGCCATTATACAGAAGTGAATTGACACCAAGGGTGGATTGGGCTCCGTATCTTTTAATTTTGTGATTCTGTATACTTAACAGTATTCTTACAGTGAAAAGACTGACATCTCATCTCTTCATTTTTCACCTGCTTTATATTCCCAGCTGCCTGGTCCCACAGTATCCTAGATGACACACCTATCAGCTACTCTCTATCTTTAGAATCAAAATAATAACAATAAAAAGCAGACAGGCTAACTGGAAAGCACCAACTAGGTAAGACTTACTTGTGGTTACAAAGTAGGCCAGAGGTAGAGATCCTGAGGTTCCCAGACATATTCCTGTTATTCCTTTGGGCCTGGCTTTCCACTCTGCCACCTCCGCTTTTCTCTTGCCTGTTAGAAATGCTTTAGTTTTATTCTAACGTAGAGAAATTATGCAGGAAAACTGGTATGACTAAAGGAGTTGATTGCTTTAAAAGAGAAGTTCCTGCTTTAAAAGAAAGACTCAGCTTACCAAGGGAATGGCTCCTACTGATGATATGGACAGAAAATAAACTGTTTCTTCAATTCTCTCTGAAGAGTATTTTTTATTAGTAAATAAAAATAAAGTGCACAGATTATTAAAAAGAGGATTCAAAAACTGATTGTTGAGGGTTCCACTATACTAGCTGTGTATTCTCAAGCATGCTATAGTGGTAACTATATTTCATATATTTGCATATTATCTTGCTATACTAATTGGGCAAAATTTAAAGACAGTATAATCATATCATAGAATCATAGAATGGTTTGGCTGGAAGGGACCTTAAAGACCACCTCATTCCAACCCCCCTGCCATGGGCAGGGACACCTTCCACCAGAGCAGGTTTCTCAAAGCCCCATCCAACCTGGCCTTGAACACTTCCAGGGATGGGGCAGCCACAGCTTCTCTGGGCAACCTGTGCCAGTGCCTCACCACCCTCACCGTGAAGAATTTCCTCCTGATATCTCATCTAAATCTTCCCTCATCCAGTTTAAAGCCATTGGCCCTTGTTCTGTCACTCCCTGCCCTTGTAAAAAGTCCCTCCCCACCTTTCTTGTAGGCCCCTTCAGGTCCTGGAAGGCTGCTCTGAGGTCTCCCCGGAGCCTTCTCTTCTCCAGGCTGAACAACCCCAGCTCTCTCAGCCTGTCTTCACAGTAGAGGTGCTCCAGCTCTCGGATCACCTTTGTGGCCTTCTCTGGACTCGCTCCAACAGGTCCATGATAATGCACAAACTCTTTTTTACTCCTATCTGTTTGTATGTATCAAAGGTCAGATAATCTTCCAGTTTGTTTTTTCACTTCTTCTATCTGTTTGTATTTATCAAAGATCAGTTTTATTTGCCAGTTGGGTGTTAAGCAATACTCACTCCCAGCAGAAGTTACTGTGACAAATCAATACTTTTCTATGTGCACAGCAAGAGCTGACCTTAATGCTATCAGTACTAGCCTTCCATCACATTTTACTGTATTTCAGTTTCTCTAAACTGTTTGCCAAAGCAAGTGATGTTAAGCTTGTAGCAACACATAACATATCTTGCAATCAGTTGCAAATGAAGTTTACTAAGGAGGACAGTATATATACAATAGTCTTGCCCTTACACTGTCCATTATACCAGAGAACATGGTTAAGTAGCCACTGTTCATCTGCCCTAAAAGTTTAATTCATGGAGCAGAAAATAAACTATGAACCATGTACACCAGATTTAATGTTTTACAGCAAGATGGCTGTCAGCTGCAATGACTTAACACCCACCTAAAGCTGCACTCTGACCCCAGCTGCAGGGACTTGCTTCCACAGCTCAGGGAGCGGGACAAATCATGCTAGCACTCCTCATCACCTTCAGCGCAAAGTCTCCTGCTCTGAACTGTTGCTAGCCATGGCTGCTACACCAGGTGACTTTGCTCTGATTTATTAGTAGAGATGTAAGTTTAATAACCTCCAACAGACAGGTCATAGTACCTTAAATTGCCTTTGTAAATTATGCAGTGAGAATTTGACTGTGTTTTAACTACAAAAATGCTTATTCCTCATCAAAGGAAGATCAAGCTACTATGAACAGAGATGACTTTACCTGCTAACAAGAGGATCCACATAGAGTTTTAACAATCAAGTTGCATATCTACTGCCTTCACTGTTCTAGTTGGTTTGCTATAAATTTTAATTGGGGAAAAAAGAACCTGCAAGATTTCATGCCCATTACACTAAGTATTCCAACAATTTCTCTCCCACACAGATGTTTCCTTGCAGATTAGCTCTTCATAAAGAAGATTCACTCTGATAGCAAAAAGCCCAGTTTTGATCTAGAATGGCTGCCTGTACATTTATTCTGTTGATACTTTCTATGAGTCATTAGGGCCCCCTTCTACTGCAAGTGTAAGTAACAAAGATCACTACTTGCAACGACAACAAGGGAGAACTTCTATCCACCACTGATGCTATGGAAATTCCCCCTGCATCTTTGCGGCTTTTTTTATTTACTTGAAACTATTCACAATTCTGTTTGCTCACAGGTAAATGAGGAATAATAACGTTTACCTACAACAGGGACTGTGGAGCTAAAATAATTAAAATGCTTCCAAGTTCCTTCAATAAAGATGTTACAGAGCTACAAAACATTACGATGGTAATATGCTACGTCAACTGTCACAACTTGCCTCTTATTTAATAGTTATTGTAAACTATAAATAAAAAACGAATTGTAAATACACAGTTACAAAATAGAAATCCTAAAATAAGTGAAAACAACAGTTTGGTGCTACTGCCGTGGATAGAAGAGTTGCTTTTCTAGCACATGCCCGACAGGAGGATGCTTAGACTCCACTAAATTTGTCTGGAAGTGCTAGCCTATAAGAGAATGATCCATGGGACTGAGCCCTGTCTTATGAGTGAATAAACAGAACTTGACAAAGATGCAAAACTCAGGGCCCTCAAACCGATGAAAGATGCTGACTGACTAAATTGCATTTGTTATGATGAGCAGGAACTTTCTGTGGAGAGATTTTAATGGTAAAGAAAACAAACAGAAAGGAAAATCTTGCACCAAATTTGTTGGGTTTATGATCTTATCTGTCTAGTTTAATAAAATACACTATCTTAGAAGATGGAGGCTTCTGACCGCATTTCATTAAGCTTAATTTATCCATAATAAATCAAGCAAAATGAGTTGGTTTTTTTTTAAAAGATGCTTTACACAAGACAGTGCTTTGCCTCCAGGACAAAATAATAATAGCTATAATAAAAAAATGTTTCCTAAGCAGACTAAATTTAATATCATGAATTTCCTCATAGGGAGCCTCAATACAGTGATCACTAGGGGAAAGAAGCTACCGCTATCTCTATGTAGGCATCTTTTTTCTAGGCTAAAGAACTACTGATGGTTTTATTACTGTGTGGTTTAAGCCTTCTCAGAACAGATCCAAACCAGCCACTGTTAATGGCTTATTATTGTAGTATTATTATGGTAGCATCTATAAGATACAGATCAGAAACCTGTTGCAATAGCTGTTGAAAATTTATGTAAAAAATAATTTCTCCTCATTTTCTCCCTTCCCCTCAATTTACAAAGTGTAAACCCAGAAAGTACATGCAGATACAGTGAAAAAACACAGGAAAACAACACGAATATACTTATCAGTGTACTATAGCACATAATCAACATTTATGGAGTCCTTTGGTAAGCATCATGGCAAAAGAAACAACAAATATAAAGAAAGGAGTAGAACAGATGTATACATCTCATGGGAAGCAGTACAGTAAAAACATTAAAAATTCAACTGGTATGTCCTAGACATATCATAGGTCAATCTGAGATGGGAACAAGTCTCAATTTACAAAAGCGGAGGAAAAAAAAGCAGAGAATAGGACTTGTAAGCTGTGGAAAGTAAAGACAGCGCAACAAAAGAGCCAATATGTGCAAAGTATGATCAAGCTTTGAACCAAAAAAAAATATTTTACATAAAAATACTTAGCAGGGTCAATTTGGATTTTAAAGACTGAAATGAAAAACTAGCAGTAGTTACCAGAAGAAAATCAGTATCGGGAGAATTCTGCACACTTGCCATTACAGACAACATCTGAGAGACTATTCTCAATTCAAAGCATTATTATCCTGGTTTCAGCTGGGATAGAGTTAATTTTCTGCTTAGTAGCTGGTACAGCATGTTTTGGATTTAGTGTGAGAATAATGTTGATAACACACTGAAGTTTTAGTTGTTGCTAATTACCGCTTATCCTAAGTTAAGGATTTTTTCATTTTCCCATGCTCTGTCAGCAAGGAGGCGTACAAGAAGCCAGGAGGGAGCACAGCCAGGACAGCTGACCTGAACTAGCCAAAGGGATATTCCATACCATAGAGCGTCATGCCCAGTATATAAACTGGGGGGAGTTGGCTGGGAGGGGCCGGTCACTGCTCGGGCATCAGTCAGTGGATGGTGAGCAACTGTATTGTGTATCGCTTGTCTTTTTTTGGGTTTTATTCTTTTGTTATATTCCTTTTTGGTACTATTATTATTATTACTGGTATTGTATTTTATAATTATTATTGTTACTATTATATTTTATTTTACTTTAGTTATTAAACTGTTGTCATCTCAACCCAGGAGTTTTTACTTTTTTCGACTCTCCTCCCCATCCCAGTGGAAGAGGGGAGGAGTGAGTGAGCAGCTGCTTGGTGATTAGTTGCTGGCTGGGGTTCAACCCC
>NW_009627051.1:9721-13184 GCF_000690535.1 Cariama cristata
CCACCTGGGGGTCAAAGGGTTGAGATAACGACAGATCTGACCAAAGCCCATTAAAGCAAATTTGTTATAAGCATTCATTATACTAGTTTAATAGTTGCTGGTCATAACATTGATTTATTTGCTTTCTGAGTTGTTGCGCAAGTTCTCTGAGTTGCGCTATGTAATACTTTACTCGCAGGATGTGTTCCCTGTTGTGCGATTCATCATCTCTGGGGGCTGCGCTAAGGTTATAATTTTTTTGTACTTTGTAACATTGGCTTATGGTATGATAGAATAATAGGTCGGGAAACGAAGCCATTATTTGTACTCAGCATTGCCGTCACCTCCGTACTTCGGGAGCCATCTATGGGGAACTATTAATAATTACACCTTTTACCTTTTCTCCTCGGGGAGCCAATCTATGCAGGAGACATCTTTCCATAACTTTCCCTTCTCCACCAGGCCAACTAAAACAGTGCTTGAGAATTTTGAAACTTTTGGATATCCTTGGCATGTTGAAACCATCGTGATCCTATCACTAGGAGTCCTGAATGTGGTTCAGATCTTGTTTAAGGTTAAGCAACTATTTGCAGCAACTCCAACCCGGGTGACTGTCACTGAAGCTACTCCAACTCCTGTGATACACATTGCAGCTACTCCAACCCCAATGACAGTCACTGCAGCTACTCTGACCCCCGTGATGGTTGCTGCAGCTCCTCCAACCTGGGCGACAGTCACTGCAGCTACTCTAACTCCCACAACAGGCGCTGCAAGTACTCTGAACCCCGCAAGAGTCAACTGGCTACTCTACAGATAATGCAGACCCCAGCGATGGTTCATGCAGCTGAACTAAAGGACCAACCCATGCCGGTATCAGTCGCCCCTGTACAGAAGAAGAAATACTCAAAAAACCCAGCTCGCTTAGCAAAGGATGAAGGTGAACCAGGGTCATCACCAACAGCAGGAAGAGACAGAACTAGAGATAATCACCTGATCCCTACCCCTGAGTGAGCCGCAAGATATGCAAAAAGACTTCAGCTGTTGTCCAGGTGAGCACATTATCACCTGGCTGCTTCGATGCTGGGATAATGGAGCCAGTAGCTTGGAAATAGAGGGATCCCTTTCTAGGGAAGGGGGCATTGACAAAGCGATTGGAAAAAAAGACACAAGCCCTTAGCCTCAGGCATGAGGGAAAGGTATCCCTCCAAGGAAGATGTTGTATGTCACCCAAGCATGTGGACTACCATGGAGAAAGGTATCCAGTACCTGAGGGAATTCACCATGCGGGAGATGGTTTATTACGACCTGGATAATGCACAGTTACCCACAGATCCAGACGAAGTCCACTGCACACGACCCATGTGGTGGAAGTTTACACAGCGCACTATCGTCGTATGCCAATCATTGGTGGTAATGGACTGGAAAGAAGAGAAACCAACGGTGGATGAGTTGGCTGGCTGACTCAGACAAGGAGAAAGTATCTCTTCCTCTCTCATCTTGGCTGTGGACAAATTTCCAGACATGCTAGCCAAGAAACTGTCCTAAGAGTTCCAGTAATTTGAGGATAAGTTGTGCCACCCACGTGTATGGAACAATATCTCAGCTATGAGGAATAAGCACCCCTTGGCTCAAGAGAGAAGGGATAGAAGGTACAGACCACAGGGAACCCTATGGTTTTACCTGTGGGACCATGGAGAGGATATAAAGAAGTGGGATGGAAAATCTGCCTTGACCCTAGATGCACAGGTACGTGAACTGCAAGGAAAAACAATCACAAATGAAGGTTCTTCCAGAAAAATTGCTGTTCCAGTCTCCGGTGGGCAGTGTGAGCAGTGTGCCAGACAGAGTGCCTGGGCTGGGCATCAGTCAGCGGGTGGTGAGCAATTGTATTGTGCACCACTTGTCTTTTCTTGGGTTTTATTCTTTTGTTATATTCTTTTTCACTACTATTATTACTATTATTATTGTATTATATTTTATTTTACTTAAAAGTTTTTATTTTACTTTAAAAAATATTTATTTACTTTAGTTTACTGTTCTTATCCAACCCACAAGTTTTTAGTTTTTTCGATTCACCTTCCCATCTCACTGGGAAGCAGAAAGGAGTGAGTGAGTGGCTGCGTCGTGCTTAGCTGCTGGCTGGGATTAAACCATGACAATTATAAAAAATAAAATAAAACATATACACAGTAGGCTGTTTCAACAGAGGAAAAATTGTGAGTATCCTCTGGTGCCCTGTCATGGGGGAAAAAAAACAAAAAAAGAGAGCAAATGACCCCTAGAAAATAGGGGCTACTAATGCTGTATATTGTCAAAAGTCAATTCTGAGAATTTCTACTCGCACGTTCAAGACAAGTGCAAACTGAACACACAGTCTTAGTCTTTAGTTTTGAAGCATATACAGGACAGAGGTAGGTAAATGGAAAGGCTGCAAGTAATCTGATAACTATCACCAAAAACTGGAAAAAATTATGCTGAGACAGAACCCAAATCTTCATGTTGCCAAAAAAGTGTAGGAAAACAAAAGTAGTTTTGGTTTTCTTTTAAACTGTCTTTTGAGTTAAAAATTTCAGGCTGTATCAGACTCATACTTTATATCACTCTTTGCAACCAACGAGTTTAGAAATTTAGTACTGATTTTTTATCAAAGCTCAGAGTCTAATTTATTCCTATAATTGTCTGAATTGACAACAAAACAGTTAACATAAATTGACTGAACACAATTGCAAGCAATGGCAACACTGTTTAGACAGCAGAACCTACCATATCATAAGACAGAGTCTCTGCATCACCGTTTTGTCTAAGCAGATCATACAGAAGGTGGAAGTATTATCACCATTTCACAGATAGGAAAATCTTTTAGAAGTCAGATGAAGCCATTATTCCCAGAGGTGTGAGATCAAACTGTCTTAGTTCTAAGCCTGGTGCTTTACTCTGAAGATCATCCCAAGCTACCTTACCACCTTTAAGTATAGAGATGAATAAGCATTTCTTAACTGCTTTAGGTGGGAGTTTAAGATACCTGTGTCAATTCTTATTTATCATCGTAACCGGAGCGTTGTCTCCTTTGCCATACACTGCTCAGGAAGGCACAGTCCACAGCTTGGGGCCTCCCACAGCCTAAGTGGACTCCTAGAACCAACCCACGGTATCGTCAACATTTTAAGAAATAATAAGGCAAAAACCTCAAAAATTAAGGCAAATACAAATTTTAAACTGCCCCTATTTCAACAGCTTTGGTTTTTTACACTTTAAAGCGCATGGGTTTTTTTTCTGCTGCAACAAATGCCTGACACTCTTATTTGTTAATGACAACTTTTTTTCCCGTAAACGACCCAATTCCAGAAGCTGATATTTTATAAAAGTATCAAATGCTTCCAAAACTGGAGACTGCTTGCAAAACTGCTTTTGTTTGTTGCTACGTAGATGCCATAACGGTACCTCCTCCTCAGACACCCCACCCGGGGCTCCCTGCGGCTCTCCG
>NW_009627052.1:0-40356 GCF_000690535.1 Cariama cristata
GAGTTGGGCTGTCGTTCAGCTGGAGTTGGGCCGCTGTGCAGCCCCGGGATAACCCACCGCTCTCTGCCCGCAGGTGGGCCGCTGCCAGCCGTCGCCGTCTCCAAGCGGAGCGGTCCGCGATGCCTGGCGTGCGGCAGGCTGAGGTCGTCTTCTTTGTCTGCTTTTGGCAAAAATATATTCTTATGTTTTTGCAAAGTAGATATTCTCGGAGCGCGTCTTTTAGAATCGTTGGGTGCGTTGTGACGGAGGTCAGGAACTGCTTCTAAAATGTCGTAAAGCTAGAGAAACCGGCAGAAATCTCGGGGTAAATTTTGACTTTTGGAATTGGAAAAGTCTTGAGGTGAATCAGGTTTGTGCCACCTTGCAAGGGTTTCACCGGGAAGCCCTGGGGCGTGTTAAAGATGCTGTAATTTAGGCTGTTTCTCTCCGCTCCATTTATTGCGATAAACAATGTCTGAATACAGGAGTCTGAATATGCTTATTCCAACTAGGAGTAACCATAATGCTTGCTGGGGAAAGACGAGTGACCACTGATTTTATCATGCATCCGTACAAAGAGTAGCAAATCTTCTCACAGTGCAGCCATTTACCCGCTTGGCCCAGTTCTTCTCCATCCTTCGTGGCAATTAGTGTCTGAGGAGCAGTATCCACCTTCTCTTCACTTGCAGGGCTTGCAGAAAATCCTGTGGGCAACTGGTTAAAGGGCTGCTGGGGCCCTGAATACTCTTTATTACAGACTTCATTCTTGGACCTTTAGAGTTGAAACTTAAAGTCTGGGTTACTACTCCTGAAAGTATATTTCAAGTGTTCGTTGCTGTGTGCAAATATTTAGAATGTCAAGTGTAACTCAAGGCTGCCTTTCTTGGATTTTTTTTTTTCTTTTTTTTAAAAATTCCTCTGCTTCTGAGCCATATTTTATGAATAGGATCTAAATTTAAGAAAACAGGCTTTAAGGGTAAATCCAACAGTACGAGGTAAAACTTGCTGTGAGTTCAGTGGTAAATTTTGTTTGTGCCCAGGGAATTCTGCTCCCATTGAAGGCAATGGCAGAAGTTCTGGTGTTTTCAAGTGTGCAAGAACTTCCTGCTATCCTTTTTTTATATAAAATTGCCCAGAGCGAGTGACAAACATTTCAGAGTTATTCCTGGAAATAAGTAGACCAGAAATCCACAGGTGTTACGTATGCTCCTGGGTATTATTTCGACATATGAATCGGTTTTGGGACTGAAGAAAGAGGCTCTATATGCCTGATCCTAAGATTGAAGTTAACGTATAGTAGTGTAAAGGCTATATACTATCTCAATCTATGTGTACGTCTAGTTTATGAACAAAGCCACTTGTTCATAGCAATGGAAAAATGCAGAAAAAAATTCATACTGAAAAAAAGTCAAACACTGCAAGCCAGGAAGGAAAGATACCAATGCCATGTATTGCCTTCCAGTGGAAGGCCAGGACCCGTCATATTCTGGAATTCAGCGATGACCCATCTTGCGTATTGGAACATCTCCACACTACTGAGAGTTGGCATTAGCTGAGTCACTTGCTGCTTTCAGTTATAGCTCCCTCATAGAGAAGATATATTAGAAAAATCAATAGAGAAATCAATACGTTTTACCCGAGTTATCAGATGTGCTCCAGATGCTTAAGTTGCTAAATAGCATTTGATTCAAATAAAATGTATCTCACATTCTCTGTATTAAAGTGAGAGTTGGCATGTATTTCTCTTCCCTCCTTCTCCATTCCCAGCTGAGCAGCATTTGCACTCTGGCACCAATTTATGTGGAATTTCAATGTGGTTTTGAAATAAAATTGATTAGCATTTTCTCCCCTGAAAAACTGTCTTAACATCATCCTGACAATTTTGGGAAATTAGGTTGTATAAAAATACTTTTTAGTTTTATTTCCCAAATAAAGAAATAATGCGGCATAATGAAGGGTTGTGCAAGAGAGCTCTAGGAGTACTTTGAAAAAACAACAGTCAATGAAGTGGAAAAATGAAGGAACAAAGACTGGATTTCACAGTAAACTGTTGCCAGTGGATTTCATCTCTAGATATTACATTGATATGTGCATACAAATTATATTCCATGGGAACACTACAGGGTAAATTAACAGTGCATTGCCAATAGATTAGACATGCAAATGACAAAAGTGGGAGGTAAGTATGTAGAAAATGTATCGCTAAATCAGCATGTACTTGACTCACCGACAAACGGGAGCATCGGGAAAGCATTTCAGGACATGCTACATTTTGCAGGAAGATGCGTAGCTTTTCGTAAAGGTGTTGGTAGTGCTCTTCTCAAATTCTCTCACAACAGTCTTAGCCTTTAATATAAGACTGATAAGCACTTTTTTGACAAGGTAATTCTTACAGTAAATATAAGGAAAAAAGCCCAATCCAGGGGCTGCATGGTTTCACGGTGATAATGGGATACAGTACCTCCCATCTGTAGGTTAGAACCACACCTTGGTACCCTGTTAGTGAGCTTCCAGTGGCGTGGGAGTTTCAGGTGTTTCCAAAGCTTAATAGCCATGTCACCAAAGAAACCCACCGCTGCAATTTGCAACAATGATAAGTCTTGCTGACAGATCTGAGTGACCGACGTTTGAAGGAATGGGAATGCTGACACTATGAAAGTCTGGGGGAAAGGAGGACGTTGTCTACACGTGCAGTTCACCCAAGTGGTATGAATTGCATCTGTTTAAACAAACTTGCATCCATGCAAGTATAGCTGCAGTGATGTAGCTAGCGCATTACTCTGGTGGTTTTACTTCGTTGGAGTCATCAGAGATTTCATCTTACGGTGAGTTAGCTAGCACTGATCATTTCCGAGGCTCGTATTCACTGTAAACTCTTGTCTTGTCCTGACCAGCTAGTCTGTTTACTGAAATGATCTTACTACTCCATCGTCATGGTGGCTAGAAGTTACATCTCGTAAGTGCTGGCTCATATCTGCATGTCATATCTATATTTGTGCTTCCAGTGAGAGCTCTGTGAGCATCCTGAAGCTCTTCAATTTCTTTGTAAAAGTAGAGACAAGGAATTTGTGGAGTTCAGAGGCAGTCGCTCAAACATTTTGGAAGAAGTTGCTGAGAAAACGACCATGCACTGCAATGTCATACAGACCTCCACTGGAACAAAGGGTATGAAGATGTCCTCAGAGAGAGCTAAGGACTCGTCACGTTTGAGCAGTTCGTTAGACTCTTGTTGACACAGACTGGCAGCACCAGCCATGTTTCAGACACAGCCAGTGCGCAAAAGGATTGTGTCTCCTGTCTCAGTCTCTTGTGTCAATCTCGTATCACTTGCCTCCATGAAGAAGACTGATATCAGGCGCAGCTTTGGATACTGGGATGCTATTGATCCACCCAGACCCAACTGGGACCTCAGAAAGATTGACCTAGCACCCTCTCTTCAGACCCATTGCCAACTAGCCTTCTGCCTCTGAAAATAATCTCATTTGGAGCTGAACAGCACCCTCTCTTCAGACCCGTTGCCAACTAGCCTTCTTCCTCTGAAAATAATCTCATTTGGAGCTGAATGTCACTGCTGAGAGGACTGAAGAGCATGATTGCACATGCATTAATTAAAGGTCACAGGTCTGACAGGCTGAGACGTTATCTAATATATAGCTTTTCCTTTAGAGCTGCAGATCACCGTTTTGTGAGCCAGCCCTTTTTCTGAGTGCTGTCCCCTGTTCCCTGACTCACACCGTTGGTATGACGGACCCAAAGTAGTGATGAAACTTTGTAGGAAAGCAGTAGCTCAGCTCCTGCTTGTGCTGGGCAACTGCCATTCCTCTTTTCTCCTGTCCTCCTGACTGAACAAGGTTTTTGAGAAGCAACTGAAGTCTATGGTAAGCCAGAGTGAACAAGTTCATCGATTCAGGAATGGACAGACTTTGTACCAGAGCCTTCACCCCGTTTTCTGTCTTCTCCCCACTGAGTAAGTGTCCCCGTCCCGGCCACAGACTCAGTGCGGTGGCTCTGTCTGTATAAAACCTTGTTTGTCAGAAGTGCTGTTCTTGGTTCCCTCAGTTCCCCTTCCACTGACCGTGCTGTACACCCATGTGATGGTAACTGCAAAATATTAAAAAAGAAAAAAACACAAACCTCACTCATGGAGCTTCTGAATCCAAGTCCAAAGTGAAGAGAAATTCTCAAAGACAACAATTCAAAGGTCATAGAAGAAAGAGGAAGGAGGAAGGGCTTTTCCCCTTCCCAGGGCCTCTTCTTGGACAAGTAGCTGCCAGGGAAAGGATGCACTACAACCAAGAGTGGAGTCCTGCCATGGCACAGGAAAATGCCACAAATGGCCAGAAAAATGCCAGGGCTGCTGCTGAGATAAAATACAGGGAAACTTTACCAAGGAGCATGCACCTGCACGCTGCTGTTGTCCTCGGCATCTCTTCAGCATCCCTGGAAAGTCACATCAACTTGGACCCTCGCTGCCTCCCGTTCTACAAACTTGGGAGCATTTCTTTTGTTACCAGCCCTCAGGGCACATGCTGTCATTACTTCTCATCCCCTCATGACGTGCCACCTTTTGACTCCTCCAATCAATCAGTGTCATTCTGTAACATTTCAAGATTCTGGCCAGATCTGAAATATCTCCAAGAGGCTGGGACAATATACATCGGTGAGGTGATCTGCACTGAACCAGGACTAAAGCATTTTGAATCCTTCTTTTATTCAAAATGATGGTGTTGGCACTTTTAGAAAAATGGAGATGGTTTGTTTCAAGTGTCAGATAATACATTTGCCAAAAAGCCAGGTATATTGAATATGTTGAATACATCTCTGCCACACAGTTGAGAAAATATACAGTTCTACATAGCAGGTGCAGCAAACCCTTCCTTTAGTCTGTCTCCTCTTCTAAATCACAGAACATAAAAATTCATAAAAGTATATTTGAAACTAATGTCTTCACTCACATAGCCACGGAGGGCCAGACTTTGTGTCATCACTGGCACTCAGTAAAATTTTGCAATATGTTTGCATGTGTGCTTTGCCTAGAAGAGTCAACCCCTAATGTAGACAAGTCTTAGGCATTTTGTTAAGATACTATAGAGAAGTTTGCTATCCTGCAGACAAAGAGGTAATTTTGGTTTTCAGAGTAGCTGCCGTTCTCAGAAAAATTTAATATACTTTTAAAAAACAAAGTTCTGTTTTCCAGTAGAATTAAAATTTTATTTCTTCTTCTAGTATTTGTCCTCTATAAGATATTATTTAAATCACAGCATAAGTTCATAGCAACATCCGCTGGCCTTATTAGGCCATATTTCTTCTTTAGTTTTCCAAGTGAGAGAATTCTGTTGAAGTACAGCTAGAAAAATGAGCCTTTCCAGGTGCTTTTCGCATGTATACATCAAACTGCCATTCTAGGAAACAATTCATTGTCCTGGCATGTCGGATCTTGGAAACTTGTCTTTGCTTTTGTTTGCTAACAGATTACTTTGTTAATTCCAAAGGTTTAGCAAGCACCTTGTTTTTTCCAGCAGAGTTTCATTCATCTGTTTTTGTTCTATCTGAATAGATGTCTTGTGGTCACTGAGAGATGGGACTTTGCTTTCACATTCATACCTTTTCCCCTGGCTAATTGTTTGAAATGTTTGATACCCCAGATGTACAACAGTCATTAGGCCTCTGTGGAATTTGTCAGACTGCACATTGGCGATGGATTTTAAAAATGCATTTGGACATTTTTGCTTCTGTAAAACATTGTATTCACCGTAGTACGTTGGGCCTGTTCTCTACTGCCTTTCGTGGTCATTCACATCGGCACAGAAATCAGAGCCGACTTCCATGAGTTAAGGATCAGGCTGTTAAGGAAGAAAAAATCATAATATGTATTTAATAAATGGAATTCCGGTTTGTATTCTCAGAGTTATCATGACCAAAGTGTTTTGGTTTTTTGTTGCTTAGATTCTTTTCTTAACAAGCTACAGTTCTACCAGCAACCTCAAACCTTCACAAGTCAGGTCCCCAGAAGAACAGAAGATTGTCTTGAATACGGTCTGTTTAAACTACAGTCTGAAACGATCAAAGAGGAAAGAGAATTGGAGAAAGGACAAGAATGAGTGAGAATCTGGCTCTGTGAGTATGTTTATGAAACTCCTTTGAGAGGCAGAGGAAGATCTCTTCTCTGGCCCCTGAGCTAGTGTGTATTTGGAGTAAATAGCAAGGGATGTGCTGCAGCAGGGACTGCATTTCAGATTTCCCTCCTTGCAGGAAGCTGCCCCTTGCCGCTGGCCGGTAGGATTAACGTACAATATCTAGTGAAGCTCTTACTGACTGTGTGTTGCATAGCTTTGTGATGCAGAGGGGAACAGCTTCCGCAGGGAGATACCCCATGAGCTGTTGGGCGGTGCATCTTCCTCTAAACTGAGGCTCAGATCTTCTGGAGATGCTAGGAACGCAGTTAAATGCTTTGAAATTGGTAGCCACCAAATGTTGATTTTTAATTTAAATAAATGCACACCAAAAAAACCCACTATTTTTTTCAGCTTTAAGGTACAGCAGGTTTACCTAAGTCTCTGTGCTTGTGATGCACAATAGTCATCGAGCCGGCTGCTGAAGTATTTCCTTATAAGATCATTTAACTTCAAAACTTCATATTATACAGGTCACATGTTCTGGCGATATTCAGAAGGGAATTGTCACTTTCAGACAACTAATATCAGTCATTCTTCTATCTATATTTGGATTGCAGGCTCAGGAAAGTGTGATGGCAGTTATTAACTGCTCTCAAGAAATCCACTTGCAAGATGGATTTATTTCTTGATTAATGATGGAGATTATTCAAGTATTAATTCCAGTTTTTTATATGGCAAACTTGATATCATCCTTGTTCTCTCCACCCTTAAAATTACTATGATTACTCTAATTGTTAGAAAGCTATTATTTGATTCAGATTTGCAAAGTAATTATCAGCTAGTAGCACATCTGCCATTTCTTACTAAATTTTGGTATGTATTGTTGTATCTCAATTAACAAAAGATCTACTAACTGAAGCGTTGCTGTATGAATTCTAGTAAGGCTTTCAAGCATGACATAAATTTTTGTCCTGATTGATTCCGACTCTTACTGTGTACTGTTTAATTTGTTGCTTTGCATTTCAGAATTGTTCTGTGAACCCAGTGCTTGATGTTTTATGCAATGATTTCTTCGTCTGCAGCAATCAGATGTACATCTAGAGGTTTTAACTGATGGAGCATCCTTTATGACATTATTTTCACTTCTGCTTTGTGAGTTGTATTCTCATTACCTTTTTTCTTTGATTGTGTCACAGGCTACAGGGATTAAACAGAATTACAGTTTTTAATCTCATCTTTGCGATAGTACTACTAACATAATGGGATAATTATCTCCACATGTCTAGCTTCTCTGTCATGAATATGAAGAGCAGAGAAGGCTGCACACATACCGGCTATTGATACTGGAGCATCATTGATTTGTGTTTTACACCACCTGTACTTCTTATATAAAGTTGTTCAACTTGTTGCAAAGTTATAAACCATGTAAGGGTGGGATTTTGAGTATGCATAAATCTGCACGGGTGCCTACGTGCACACCCAGACATACACACACACACACACACACGCACAAGTACTGCGAATGTCTGTGAACATTTCTATGTTAGATAAACAATTTCAACAACTTACTACTGAGATGTTTAAAATGTGTCTTGTACAGAAAATATACTAATAGTTCAGTTCACGTGCAACATTGCTTTTTTAACACTGTGAAGTCTTCTGGATTACAAAGTTCAGCTTATGTGTGTTTTCTGTAAAAATACTTTCATGACCTTTTTTAGAAGCTATTATCAGACAAAACCCATTTCAAAGTGTCTGCAAGCTTTTCTCAAACTCCTTCTACGGTCTCCAGATTTAGAACAATCTCTGATTACAATGGTTTTCCTTTACAACTTCTTATTTCAGTAATTTTACTTACTGGTTTTACACATAAGAATAGCCATGAAAATGTTCTTAGAAAGTTGGAAGTTAGAAAGAAAATAAATTTGATCTGTGGAATCCATATTTAGGTTGGGAAGAGTGGAATATATGCTGTTTCAATTGCATTTAATGGCTGCTTTACTTGATTATTTAGAAATTTTTATTGTCTCTAGTATTTACATGTATTAGTGTCATATGCGAAACTCCAGCATGTTGCTGGTGTATTAGAAGTACTAAATAATTCCATAAACCTTGAACAGACTGGATTGCGATCCACAGCTTCAGAATTTTTATGGAAGAGGAGCAAAGAAAGAGAATATATTTTTCTCCTATAGTGGAGCTGTATATGCCGGGCTATAGAGATACTGCTTTTTTTGAACTGTTATCTAGACTTTTTATAATTGGTTGGGGTTTGAAACAGTGCAGTATTCTAATGATATATTTGGATTTTTAAATGCTTGTTGTAAAAATTGCATTTCATATCCTGTTATTAATAATTCTGGTCTGAGCACATATGCCTAAGTCTAATCTATTTACAGTACAGAAATACATATATATCTGTCAACATCAACACTAGAAGATCGGGGTATCTGAAATGCTTGGAGCAGAATGTGGCAACAGTAAGGATTTCCTTTTAGACTTGCCATGGAATTGGCTTCTGCAACAGTAAACCACTTGAATTGCATGTTAAATCAGTTTATTCAGGGTGAAATTGCTATTTCTCATGTCCAAAATTCTGGTGTGTCCCTAGAGCAGCCATTTGGAAGCAGAGCTGTGCTCTCCTGGGCACGGAGAGCTGGACTTCCCTGGGGCAGGCCAGCACGGGGAGAGCGCGGGGGGTCAGGAGCCTTCGATGTCTCAGTCCTGCACGACATTCAAGAGCTGCAGCTTCTGTGAGAAGCTAGCTGGCCCTCTACTCCCTTCCATCTCTAGCTGCAAAATTAAGTATATGCTAACATATACATAGCGGTTTCCTTTTATTTTTTTTCATTCTGGTTTTATTGTGTTGTATCTTTACTAAAGCTTTCTCTTACACCCATTTGGACAGCATGGAAGTATGAAAACACTTTTTCGGCAGGCAGATTAATGTCTTTTTTCTTACTAATGAGAGTGGGAAAGCTGTTCTGTTGCAACTCACTGCTTAAAAAGGCAAACGTCTCCTTCTCCAAAACAAAACCAATACTCTCTAAAAGCAGCCTATTCTCAGGCTGTTTTTCCTTACAAGTTCAAATTTATCTGATGTTTTTTCCTGGTGCTGAAGATTCCCGCATTATTTTTTTACTCTTTCACTTGGAGAGAGGCGGCTATTTAAAAATCCAGCAGTCCTGGCACTTTGTCTTGTTTCTGCCTGATCAGATGTTCATTCTCAGCTCCAGACATACCAGACCTTAGACGCACAAACAGTTCACCAGCGTAGTGTAAACCACACACTGACTTCAAAGGACACAAGTCGCTAAGCTCTGTGTGCTGAAAACACAGTACTAAAATGAATGTTTAAACAGTTAAATAAAAATACTAAGTGTTTTTGGATACCTGACAGCTCTATCTGGAGACAAGAACTTCCCAGGACCAAGTCCTTTAACTAAGACTTTGCTTGCTGAGCTATCAGGTTGAGTCAAGTCTACTACAGATTGTGCTAAGAAATCTATCCGGCACACAGGAAAATTAGTACGGTATGGTCTTCTGATGATAGAAATAAAGGCTGCAAGCCCGAGTTCTACTACGTTTATGGTCTGTTGCTTCCAACGAAATCAGTTGTTGTTTCCATTAGTGTTGGTATGATCAGAATCAGGTCCTAGATTCTCTTTCTACATTGTTCTAACAGGAGTTGATCAAGTCTTATTCCAAGGTGTTGGCATAAGCTTTGTTCAGTCTCTGTTGAACCGAGAATATTGGGATCCAGGGTTCTACTTTGACAGCGTTGGCTGAGCCATACATAAGAAGGTAGCAGCGTAAGGCCACAGGAAATTCAGACTGGAACTGGAAGATAGCAAAGTGTATGCAGACATGGAAGGACAGAGTAAATGCTGGAGGAGGAGGAGGAAGAAAGGGTGAAATCATTGATGCAGCTGACCAGGCCCTCAGTTGTACTGGGAACAGGTAAGACGCAGAAGAGCCATTCATGGACGTAATATCCAATTTCCTACCTAAACATAGCGTAAACACAAACTAAAGCAGCCTTAAATGTCACAGGAGAGTCTGACCTCCAGCTTCTTTCAGCCACATGCTCTGTGCCAAAGTGCCGTAGAGGCAAGGTGGCTACATGGGTGCTATGGTGGCTTTCAGCCATTTGAGGTGATCCTTCCAGGGCATTTCTCGGGTGCTTGGATGCACCTGGTCAGGAGTCTGTGTGGGCAAAAAGGTTCAAAGCTTGGTTTATAGTACAAAAATTGTGTAGTTTGAGCCATGTCTGCATGATCCGTTTGACACGACTCTACACCTTACTAACACAGATGGAACTAAATTTGTAGGTAATTATCACTATTTGACGTATAGTAGAGATTAGGGATGTTACCATTGTTGCATAGTTTTAACATACACAAGTCAGATAATACAAACCTGGGAACGTCCTGGTTAAAATGACACTTCAAAGAAATGTAAAAGTTTAGGTACGGGAGGGCACATTTAAATCAATATCAGCCATAGTTGTGTCCTGTAGTGATGCTATATTGTTCCTGTGTGATTGGGGCATTTTTCGTAATCTCATTTCCAATTGCATCAACTCACAAATAAGCTTTGAATGTTTCCTTTTTTCTCTTGTTTTCCCTCGTGGTGTCACTACAGGCCAAACCTGACATATCCTCATGCATCCACGTACACAAGCGTCACCACAATGGAAGAGGTATTTGTCCTCTGCTGCCTCCAAAGGGGAGGGTTGTCTTCAGTGACCTGTTGCAGGGAGTACAAGAAATGGGTAATTGTTGAGTAAGCGTAAATTAGTGTGCTTGAGTGGCTACACAGCTTGGAGGTTTTTTTTCTACAAAGCTTTTATTTGTACCCCTGTAAGATGGTTATTTTCAATATGAAAGACGACAAGTCTCAGAGTGAGCAGCAGTCCCGGGCAGCAAATGTATCAGAAATTAAACTGTATACTAACTTTCTGGGCTTTATAGGCTAAGACATTTTATTGAACTTTTAGAATAAATATTTGTATAAACTGGTGAAGGTCAACCACAAAGGCAATGTTATTATCTGGCTTAAAATTATTACCTGTAAAATGTTGTCGATGAAAGGTTCTGATGTTCAGGTCTAGTTCTCTTACGGCCCATCATTAAGGTACAGTTTATTGAAAGTCTTAGCAAATGTACGGTTCAAACATAATTTCATTATGCAGAAGTCATTTTCTTTAGTGCAAAAAGAAGAAAGTAACTGGAAGTATTTATTTGTGAGAGCATACGTGATCTCCATTCCAGCTATTTGTGTCAGATGTTGGCATTTCATCTGTGTACTCCCAAAGTAGATCTGCTGTAAAAAGATGACCTCTGTCTTACTTATGGGCAGAGCAGAGGTGACAATGGTCAAAATCCTGAGATTCTGACTTCCTGACATTTTTATCAACCCCAGTGATGCATCTCAGCTGGAAAATGCTGAAGTTGTCAACGTGCAGTTTTTGGATATTATGTTCATGTCAGCTTTTCTGTAATTCGGCATTTGTAACTGTTATTTTTACTTCTAAAGGAGTCTCTTACGCCACATGTACTGCCTCAGACATTCCTGTACAAGCATGTAATTCATCCATTTAATTTTCAAGAACCTTTCTGTCTTCTCATTAAATGGTAATTTCCTGTATCAGAAATTTAACGTCCTGTCTAATTGTAGGATGATATTTCAAGATCAGAAAATTATGTATTTTTATATGCTAGGTGGATTTTGGGATTTGGAATCCAGGTAAAATAAATAACTTGATTTTTTCTTATTGCTTTTAAATTTTTACTTCAGATTGTTTGCAAATTAGTACTTTGACATTTTCATCACAAAATGACATACTAACCCTACCCTTTCAGCTGTGATGAAAAACATTATTAAGATTGCAATGTCAAGCTTTCAGAAGCTAGGGGGAAAAAAAATGGCATCTTGTCTAAATTGTGCATTCCTAACTTGGCCCTTGCCTCAGTTGAAGGCATTACGATATTGCCTTTAATTACATGAAAAAGTCTATATTTCCCTTGCCTTATTTAATCTCCAAAGTAGGCCTGTTTTGTAGATTAATTAGAATTTCATAATGAAGAAATGTTGGGTTTTGTTGCAGAAGTTGGAAGGTATTTAAAGAACTTGGTTGGGGATTACAGGAAGAAAAACGTTTGTCTGTACCATGGCAGTTGAAGTTTGCCTTAAAGAGATGGATTCCTCTCTTCCACCTGCGGCAGTATTTCTGGACAAGTTATTGAAATCAAACTTTTCACAGATGGTCACTGGTTTCCTTGTTGCTTGGGATCATTGCAAATGTTCGGAACACTCAGCGCTGAAGGCCAGGGCAATGGGAGCTGGGCTCTGAGCACATAAAAAGCTATACAATGATTTCACAAACGCGATGTCCAAAGTGAGCGTGTACATTTGATCTCAGTCTTTTTAAGCCTCTGTTTCAAGATGTTCCTCATCTCTCAGGATATTTTGAAAGTAAATTATATTATGGCTTTTAAGGATAATAATAAAATACTGATTGGGTAATTTTGTCTTCAGTGTTTGGACTACGCACAGTAAGAAAGCGATGGATACCCACTGAATGATGAGGACAAAATAAATCCTTGCTCATTTCATGAAAAGAATCCTCCTCCACTGCGGCATGCAGGTGCTGCACAAACAAACAAAAAGTTAAAAGACGTTGGGAAAAAATGTAAGAAAGCATACTGACAGCTACATAATCAAACTGGAAATATCTAAGATGGGAGTTCTCAGGCTATGGTATGTGTACAACTAGTGGTATGAAAACTATTTCAAAGTGGTCTTCAAATAAAACCTGAGCATCTGAGCAGAAGAATGTCTCCTCCTGGGTGTGAGTTCCTCTTACTGCATTTCCCCAGGAAACTGGGATGAAGATCGGGAAGCATGTGCATGGTTTGGTACAGGCCACATTTCCACCACCATCACTAAACTGGTAAAATGCAATTCTTTTTCCAGCGCAAACTGAAATGGTTACTGCAGGCTTAAAGGATGTCCTGCTAAGCGATAGGTCACATTAGCTCAGGCGAAGTGTCATGTTATACACTTACTCCTCTCCTCCAACTCTTATTTAGCAGGGAAGATGAAGTCAAATGGCATTGTGTCCTTCTAGGAATATCCTCAGGTGGACGTCACAAGCTTTTGCCAAGTAAGCTAACGGAGCCAGTCAGAACAAACAGGAGTAACTTGTTGACTTGTGTAATTAAGTAATTTGCTGACAGCTAAAGAACAGAGTATTGAACTCCATCCCAGGCATTCTAGTGCATAAACTGTAGCAGTCAGAGACTTTTCCCACCTGCTGCTCCTCAAACCTGCTCTGACTCTTCTTAGTCCTAGCTTTCATTCTCATCTGATTATAATTGCCTGGCATTCACAGTTTGTATTCCTCAGGCTTCTCATAGCTCCTTGCTCAGCACGTCTGGGCTCCTTGTCCCAACCCCGGTCATCTCCATCCTTTCCTCAAGCCCGTCTCCCCATCCGGCCAGCCCCTCCACCCCACCTTGCCCCATCTTTGTCCAAGTCTCAAGTTCTGTCCGCACACCAGGGCGCTTCGTGACTAAGGCAAAGCAGAGTTTTCAGGGCTTTACAACTCAAATCTACATTTTCAGCGAGCAAATATTTCAAAGCAAGTTGTTCTGAAAGTTTGTGACTCAGCAGAAGCTGGGTGTTTTCACAGTAAAGCTAGCTACATTTTCCTGATTACAAGTTCCTGTTACAATGAGGTTGCTGGCTAGATACATACATTTAAAAAATATATTTAAGAGCGTACTTTATATCATCATATACTCTATAGCTATGTAAGCAACTATGTACATGCATATGACTATGGAAATTAAAAGTATAGATACAAGCTTAAGCAATTTTGCATAGGAGGCGTTATCTGAAAAATGAAAATTTCTTAGATGGATTATACCCAGCTGATGGGTAAACTCGTAATTAGTCATACTGTCATTAACTAATCATTTAAGTAGGTTAATTAATATGTGACCGTGCGTGTAAGAACCAGATTTGAACTCAAAACATATTAAAGATAATATTGCAATCCTATTTCACTTGGAATATTTATTCATGTGAACATTCATTCAAATGGAAGTATCCACTTAAGTGCTAAAGATACATAAATGTACAGTGATTTCTGCATCAATACAATGCATCAGAATTAATAGTGCCAAATGAGTCCTAACCAACATATAAAATTAAATGAGTAGAAGAATAACTCAGTCTTTCCAACAGTATGAGAAGTGACAGGTAGCATTTCAGAGACATTTACAACTGACAAAGGTAAAATGTATTAATGCTTCCTACTCAATATAATACGAAAGTAAATATATGGGTGTACATGTCTGAATGTATAGTTATAAATACACATACATGTGTATTAATTTGAATCTAATAGAGCAGTAGCATATAGTAATATGATTAATACAGGACAATTTAAAAATAATTTTATTGGGCACTCAATCCTAGTGGGTTGACTCTTAGCCTAAGTAATCTATGCATGGCCATTGACTAGTAGAATGATTAAAACCAGTATTCACAGTTATCATTTCAAAGCTAATACACTTAGGTAATAATCGTTGGCTTACGTGAGCGAGCACTTTTGCTTTCTTTAAACATATACAAATGTTCAAAACTGTGCAATATGTATTAATACATTGTGTTTCGACAGAGTTGCAAGCTGCCTGTGAAGTTACTGCACTTCAAATGCTTTCTAGTACTTACAGGTGTGTCTGAATGCTTCACTTTGCTGCTGCTTTTGAGAAGAGAAAGGAATTAGGGAAAGTCTGTTGAACATTTAGGAAAATATTCTGCTGCATAACTGAAGTAGCAGGAGATCCATAAAACCAGTCCACAGAAATGCTGCATGGTTTATCAGTCTGCACTGGAGGCGAAAACTCCCCCATGATTAAATCACTGTTTACGTTCCATTTTTGGTATTCACATGCAAACGGCAGTCGGTCAGCATACAGAATTTTCCACAGCGGATCCAGAAAATACTGTGTTTGGTACAGCCAGTTTGGTGCTGGGTAGGAAGAATAGTGTCCCCATGGCAAGAAATAATTCACAGCAGGGCAATACTCTAGCTCCTTTTGACGCTCTCGCTTTCGTGACCTTCGATGTTGCCTGAAGTCCCCGTGAACAAAGTCGTTTAAGTTTGATGGGTGAATACTCCAGTAGTTTCCTTTGCCATCCTCACACCTTCCCACCTTGATGAAACAATCATTTAGTGAAAGGTTGTGCCTTACACTGTTCCTCCACCCTCGACCTTTGTTCCGGTAGAAAGGAAAATTATCTTCGATGTATTTGTAGATAGCAGCTAAATTCAGTTTATTTGTAGGGGAAGAAAGAATTGCCTTTGCAATTAAGGCTATGTAAGATAAGGGTGGTTTTTCCAGAAATCTTGCTTCATCCACGGTCACGGAAAGACCCTTTTTGGCATGTATGTGAGAGCTGGGAATTTGGGGTGGAATCCTGTGGACCAGTTTTCCTCCTTCTTCTCCTCCTACTGTACAGATGTCTAGACTTCCTTCATTGTTTTCAGAAAAGTCTTCACTCATTATAGCAGCATGAAATCTAGCATTTATTTTAAGTGTCCTGAATAATTGGTCCACTGAATATAACCAACAGAAGAAATGAAAGTTGGACTTTAAATGTGCTGCTCTCATGTACCCAGATTCCTATTTTATACTGTGTTAAGTCAACACCCTTAACAATGAAAACTGAACTGCCTATGTTTACAAAAGTCAAGGTCCAAGTCCTAGCTGAATGAAAAAAATACAAAATAATTATACTATGTGAAGTATGAAGATAAACGGACCATGACGTTAGCCTCTCACTTCATTATAATCTGAGAAAACACCCTTCAGTGTTCCCCATTGAAACATAATGATTAATGAGAAATTGAGGGTGGCTAGATGGAGCAGTGAAAGGATTAGACCCTCCAGTGATATGCAGAACAAATTGAAACCAACATGTTGGTTCCTGTGTTCTACACTTGGTCAAACATGTTGTATTTAGTACAATAAACATTTGTTTTACGCGCTAAAAGGAAGTACTGTGCGAAATGAAACTTGCTATCAAACTTCGTAGTTGCAGGCTACCTCTTCTTGGTGAAACTGAATTAAAGCACAAAACCCCCACAAATTGCTCCCCTCTTTTCTTATTAACTCTCTGGTCCCAATTGTGCAACTAGTTTTCACGTGGAGTGTGCATGTGGCTGGTCCTGCTGACCCAGGAAACCACTTGAGGGAGCAAGTGAGAGATGTGCTCGGGGACCCTCAACGCACCAACTGTCGCTTGGACGTTGGCATTGCCCTCAGCCTCCTGAGGTCTGATGCTGCTAAGGACAAGATAGTCACCTCATGTGATTTAGTCAAGGAAGGTAATTAAATAGGTTTAAATATGTTCTAAAGCAAAAGAAAACAAAATGGTAGAAGCTTTGACAGAAGACGTATTGTCTTCTTTCAGGTCACTTTTGGTGTTCAAAATATGTATTCCCAAATGAGATGTGTGTTTCAAGAAATCAATGACAGCCTCAAAGATTTAACCTTACAAGGCTGAAGTTGATGTTGTTCAGGCTCTGATGGGTTCTGAAAATGACCCTTGGTTTCTTCCTTCAGGTGCTAATTCTGGCAGAGAGAGAGAGAGAGAGAGAGAGAGAGAGACTAGGGCACCCATTAAGCTCATCCCTTTCCCTCTGAGCTTGAAGCTCACATCTTGGCTGATCACCTTGATGAGGCACTTGTAAGCCTTTTATCAGGCTTTCAAATCCACCAGCCTACATCTTAGTTGGTAGCCACAATGTTTTTAGATCGGGAAACAAGGCTCATAACGCAATGCTGTAATTCACAGGGATTATCCAGCATTTCTGTGTTAGTGCAGAATTGACACCTACTTACCTGCTAGATTTAATAGAGGACTTTTCCACTAACAGTTGTGAATGGGATGTACCTGCTATTTTAACAGCCTTGGCTCTTCAAAAATCCTCATGATGACATGATGAGCTACTAACTGTTTTTTCCTGGGTCTAAACTCTCAGCAATGACTTCTTTTGAAGGCGTTCATCTGACCCGCTCTGTCCCTACCAGAAAATCCCTGCCTGGCACATCCCAAAGTTGCCATCATCTTTCCGTTACTGGTGGCTTTTCATAACCTTCTCATGACTAATTTACCAAGTTTGTTCACCTCCTTTCTTATTTGCAGCTGAACGGTTGCCAGATCATAGCAGAAATTATTGAGATGAGCTCTGAAATGTGTGATCTGGCACTTTAGACTATTTATTACAAATCATCTCTTTTCTGTTGCTGCAACTGTAAGCAGGTCATGCCTAAAGGGGTTCCTACAATAATAACATCAAAAGTTTGATTTCAATTCAAACTACCGGATTTGCTATAGATTATTAGGTTATTTCTACTGAGATTTGTGTTTTTATGGAACACTGGAATTGCAGACTGGAGAACAAATGCCGCTCACTGTGACAAGGACTGTATGTTCCTTCCCCCATATCTCCGACAAAGAAACACAGAATCAACCACATGTTCTGCTATTTTAGTAGTGACTTTGTAAATGGAGAGGATTTTAAAGAAGGGCTAGGCACAGAGACTAGACTTTGAGTGCCTACAAATACCCAAATTAAAATAAGAATATGCAAACCCATCTTATTATGGTTTTCAATTTTAAGGGCAGGTTTTCAGAAACTGAAGAAACCGAGATTATTGAAGGGAGCCAGAGTGAAGAGTTCAGAAATTTAAATGTAGTAAATGCCCAAAAGTTGAAAGCACAAAACTTGAACTCAAATGCTAAGCAAGAAGGAAAAATATGTAGGAAAAGGCTCCGTACTTGAACAGATGAACAATCCTTTCAGTAAGTAAAGGAAGATTCTACAGGGAATGAAAGATAAAAGGGTTAGCAAAAAGACCTACATTTGGAAGGGCTGAAAGCCATGATCTCTGAGATGGAGGTGTTTCTTTTCTCAGATATGCCCTCAATGAAAACATTCATCCCATACTTCTGAGCATCTTGCTTTTTCCTCCTTTCTCCATGTTACTTCTGGAATTAACTTTTGCTTTTCTGAGTCCTGTCTTTAAAGGTGAAAGGGTGAAAATCTCTCTCTTTCCCCAAATCAAGGTTCGTTCTAAAAAATGTAAGGCAAATTCCCTGTTTTATCCTTATCCTTTGTGGGAATCTTCTTGTCATTGCCCGAAATGTCTGCAAAGCTTTCACCTTAGTGCAAGAACTACCTTCACTGTTCAATGTTCAGTTTTATGTGAAAAGAAGAATCAGAGGCAGGGAAAGCATACTGTCTACTCTTACTATACAGACTTTTCCAGCCTGGGGAAGCAGATTCTTCTTCAGATATCCACACGCACCTTATTAAAGCAGCATTTTGCTTACTGCATTCTCTACAGTGCCGCCAAAACACTGGATGGTTAGAAATCTGAGATTTCCCACAAAACACCATAACAAAGAAAGGGCTAGCGTTATCAGCAAGACTAGTGAAATTGTTTTTAATTTTGATTTGTTGATAAATGAAATGTTCTTGAAAAGATGCTTGGAGAACCAGAGTATTGCAGAATTCTGTTGCAGTAATGTAATCTGTATTTTCACTGTGCAAAGATTGTCTTTTCCTCTGTCAGTGTTTAGCTCTCTGTCCTAAATTTAGGTTAAAGAGAGTTTTGTCAGTGACTTAGCTGTGATTGTATGAATGCAGGCTATCCCCTTACAATAATTCTCATGTTTTTTTTTTTTTTTTTTATTTACAAAGACTGCAATTTTTCTGTTTGGCACTGTGAAAACAGCACAAATTTTAAAGAGTGAGCTGGTTTCTACTCCGGGTCACAGAACAGACCAGTTGTAGTCATAGGACAAAGTTTCTTAAAAAAACTTCTGACAGTGCATACAATCTGTTACTAAGAGCAGGAAACAATTGAGGGCAGCCTCTGTCCTCACTCAGCCTTTACTACTGATATTTAACTTCAATCATGTGGAATTTAGCGAGAAAATCTTGCTTAAGTGAAATACTGTGCTTTCTTCTTTAGCTCTACATACTTTAAGAATGAATTGCTGTTTCAAAATACGTCTCGCAATGTGCCAGCAATGTTTTTTTCCTAAAGGATATAACCTTTAAAATCTTTCTTCTACCTCTTGTTCAGCACTTCTGACCATTCAACAGTCAGCTAGAATAGTATTCTGTGCAAGGAAAAAATGTTTTTATACCTTATCCTAATAGATTTATTTAATAGCAGTGAAGTAAGTAATACATCTCATACTCTCAGCTGAAGACATGCAGTTTTCTAGGGCACTAGGGAATAGACTGTTAGGAAGCCAAGTGGAACCAGATTTTAACTTATACTACTCATCTTTAGTCCATGCTTAAGACACAATTGTTTTTCAGTTGACAGAGAAAGGTATATTCTCTCTCCTTCCAGTTAAGGCCAAGAAAGATCAACTGGCCAGTGCTAATAATAGATATGCCCAAACCATAGGCAAATGCAAGTATTTTTTAATTAAAAGTCTATTTGGCTATTGCTTCTGTTGCTTTGCTGTGTGTTTAATTAAGTCCCAAGCCTGCTAACTCTGTGACGTTCTTCCCTGCAATGTTTTCTATGCTCTTCAATAGAGAAGCTACCCCATGTAGAGCTGTCTTATTTTCTACACATTCTTCATCAATTCTACCTGTTGTTTCCCCTGTTATTTAAACAGTGTTTAAGAACGCCTGGAAACCATTTGTCTTGATTCAACATTTGAATTTGATGTGCTCAAAAACAGTAAGGAAGGTGAGGCTTTAGAAAAGAAGTGATTAGAGAGGTTGTCCCATTGAAATGTTCTAAAATTACCTGTTGCTGTTACAGTCTGAAAGGACATGTTCAGACTCTGTTGTCTGATTTAAGTATGTTTGGGCACTGTTTTGCAAGATGCAGAGAAACAACATTATTTTTCGTTACAATATTTTCACAGTGTCAATGCAATTCTTATATATATAACTATGCTTGCTTTGGTGTAACTCTATATACACTTTTGATAAAATATTTGCACTGTCATGAAAAGTTTAACCCAGTATAAACTGTCCAGGCAAGACCTAAATCAGATGGAGAACAGACACAAACCTCTACTCCTCTGCACTGAAGGAGACCTGTGCATAGGAAATTCCTTTCCACAAGAGTGTCGCCTTCCTCTGTTCTCAGCTATGCTTGTTGGTCTCCACTTTTATAACCACAGGTATTTCTTTCTTGTACGAAGGCAGACTCTTTTCCCTCTTTTATATTGTTTATTTCTTATACAACCATTTTCTGTTTCCTATTTTAAGTGACCTTACTAAGTACATGCTGCTTCTCTCACTAGATAATGGCACGAGGCTGAAGACTTTGCCGCTCAGTGGTAGCACTTAGGCTAAACTGCTAAAATAACCCTTTGATTCCCAGCTCCCACGTTTCTTTACACCCAAGACAGAAGTAAAGGAGTTGAACTCAGTGAATGGCAAGACAGTTACAGGTGCACAGAATAATCTGAGTTAATTAACGTCACTGATAGTACTTGATTTAAACAAAAAATGTCTTTGAGTACGTCTTTATTTTCAGAACATCCTACTGCCCATCGTTCCTTCATAAGCAGCTCTTGTTGTGGCATGTAGTGATTTGTTTGATGGCCTGGGCAGAACGTCTAACCTAGTACCTGCTGAAGCCAAGGGAAAGGGTCTCCTTGATTGAACTAGTGCTGGACTCAGCCAAGATGAATCACTGTTTGGTTTCAGCAAGCATTAAGAAAGCAAAAATTACGAGAAAAAAATAATCAAAAGATCAAAACCTTCTTTAACCAGACTTCAGCCTATTTTCATACAGCCTAGCAGCAATACTAGTTCCCATGGTTTTTCTGCTTTTCTCCTTCCGTTTTCAGCTAGAAGTGAACCCCTTCTCAAAGCGTGCCTTGGTCTGGGGTACGCCCTTTCTCCCCCCGAGTGCTGTGGGTGGGCAGCCCTCCTCCTGCCTACACCTCTTACCTCCACCACCCACCAGAGTCCACCGGAGAAGTTACCTTCCCATTTGCATTTGCCTATGCAGCGTTTTGTAAAGAAACATAACAGAGTGAAATAGGGGAAATGGCTTTTCACAGAAACAGGTGTAACCATTAGGGTAACAATGTCATAAATAAGTTCGTCTCGTTTGCACAATTACTACTGTAATATTTTCTGAGATTATGTTGACAGAAGAAATTCAGTTGCCATTAGAGCAAGAAGCCTTGTTTCCCAAACTGTACCTAATTCACAGAGTACAAAGCCAAAACCTGCATGTGGCGAATCAGCTATGTGCAGAGCAGTAAGCGGGAGCAGGCAGAACTGGTGCTTCTGGGATCCCACCAAGAAAAAATATCTGGACTCTTCTGTTGGGGAGGGAGCTCTGGAGATCTCACTTCTTTCTTAGACACTCCTGAATAGATGACTGGATAGCGTGACTGTCTATCTTTAAACAAGAAATCTCAAATGCTTTTACTGTTGACCCTTGTTGACAAATACAGCGTTGTACGGTATTGGTTCAAAATTAGTAATATCCCTGAAGTTTATGGGCTGTGGTAGGGGTTATGTAGTTTATGGTAGAAAGCTATTTTATAAATCTCTACTTATGTGCTGTTGTCTCAAAGTATAATGGTACTAGGGAAGTAGGAATGTTTTTACAATAGCAGGTGGGATGGCTATTGGGAGGTTAAGATGGAGAAGCATTGGTAAGACCTGGAGATGATCTCATGTTGTGGGAGAATGCCTCATCAGAAAAGAGGATTCATGGTTAGATGTGGTTTGCCTTGTTGCCTGGTAATAGACATACCCAGGTCAGCTTTAAAGTTACCAGTGACATCCTAACAGCAATCCTTCTCCCAGGCAACCAGTGACAGGACAAGAGGGCACAGTCTCAAACTGTGCCAGGGGAAGTTCAGGCTAGAAATGAGGAGGCATTTCTTCACAGAAAGGGTCGTTAGGCATTGGCATGGAGGTGGTAGAGTCCCTATCCCTGGAGGTGTTTAAGAAAAGACTGGATGTGGCACTTAGTGCCATGGTATAGTTGACTTGGTGGTGTTGGGGCAAAGGTTGGAACTTGACAATCCCAGAGGTCTCTTCCAACCTCATCGATTCTGTGATTCTGTAACAGGGGGAAGGATTCAAAGTGGCCTGCAAGACCTGAGCCATTTGAAAAGGTGAATGAAAAATGAGGTCTCTAGCCTGTGCTGAAATCTGTGAAGATGCCACTACTGCCGTCAGTCTCTGACATGGCTAATTCCAAGAAAGTCTTGTTATATGTCTTAGCTCGTACTGCACTGTTAGATGATAGTGCAGGCTTACCCTTTGAGACAGACACAGGGGAAATAGCAGAGGTTAAATAATACGAAGGAAAAAGGTGACCTTTTGAGTTCATGATCTTTGTCCCATAAAGGTTGCATCTTTCCATGCGTGGAATGCCGTAAAAGTAAAAACCCAATGGTAACTGATTAAGTTGATTGAGAAGCCACGGTTTCATTTCATATCACGGGAAGATGTCCTGCACAAAGGTCGAAAACCCTTTAAACAGTGCAGTGTGCTTCTTCCTCCTGTTTTAGCTGTGTGTCACAGGGTTTGTGTTTCGGGGTTGGCTGCACAAGTTAATTCTGTGAGTTGCTTTTCTCTCCCTTTGGCTGGATGATGCTAAAAGCAATCTAGCACTAGATGATTTCATAATCTAATTAGCGGTGAATTCAGTCATATTTACCATGGTGCATTACAAATTCATCTCCACTGTATTCACTTCAACGTTTTATAGCATTCCTGGTTCATTTAAGTTGTGCTGGCTAATCCTTAGCTGGGAAAAGCTGGCGTAGTCCTAGGATCTGGCCCACTGAGTTAGCATGGTATAAAGCCAGGGCAGAATGTGACACTGCACTTTTATATCTGAAAATATGGTAAAAAAACGGCCTTGAAAATTTATGCAGGAATAGTTTACAATATAGAAATTATTTACCTGATGAAGTATACATCCTAATCAGAGATGAATACCTCCTCATTTGTGCAAGGTGAATTTGTCGTGCAATGTAAGTTGAGCATCTAAAAATAGCTCCATTTGTGCAGTTTTACAATGCAAAGAAGTTAGTTTTAAATACTGTTTTTCTTCTTAGCACTTAGAGCCACGTAAAGATAGGGAATGCAATATTTGAAATGTATCGTTGAAATTATAACACCTAATACTTGTCAGATGGAGAACAGGCCAACATAGCTCACACACCATAGCATCTATTAATAGGCCTGACTCCCTTTTGCAATGTCAACTGTAACATTAATCCTTGTTTTAAACCACAGTGTCTCAAATATCAGCTGCTACTAGTTGTACAGTTCTCTTTCAGTTTATATCAGAGAGCCCAATGGAGTCTTTTGAAGGACCTAGTCAGATTAGCAGGGCTAACTTATTAGAAGTTCCCACTATCAATGATTTCTCTTCAGAGGACGAAGATGTAAAACCTGACATTAAACATCGTTTCTCTCCACTTCCCCGAAGGCGGAATTCTGCTTCTTCAGACGAAGAGGAGGCAGATACCCCCACCACCATCGCAAGAAAAGTTTCATTTGCTGATGCATTTGGGTTTGATCTTGTGTCTGTTAAAGAGTTCGAAACCTGGGAAGTTCCAAATACAGGACAAAACGATGACATAGAAGAGGAAGTTTTCCCTCAGGAGGAATATTTTTTCTCTCAACTGTTTACGTTACCTGCTTCGCAAGAAGAACTTTTGCAAAAGGTGCGAGAGCAGAAAGTACTGTTGGAGTCAATCGTGTTCCTGCCTGGGATTACCTGTATGAACGGCATTATACGAGTCCTCAACGTATCCTTTGAAAAACTCGTGTATGTTCGAATGACACTGAATAACTGGCTCAGTTATTACGATATCCTCGCAGAGTTCATGCCTAATTCTTGTGGTAGTGAGACCGATCAGTTCTGCTTTAAGATTTCTTTGGTGCCTCCTTACCAGAAAGATGGAGCTAAGGTGGAGTTCTGTATACGCTATGAGACATCGATTGGTACCTTCTGGGCGAACAACGATGACAAAAATTACACACTGATTTGTCACAAGAAAGAAACTGTGCCCAAGGTGGATAATAAACCACACAAAGACAGACATCTTAAAGGCTGCTTAAAGACGACACATGGCAGGTGAGGTTACACCTTAACTTTTGGTAATTTGCAGTATAGCTGGCTAATTCTAACTTTCCAAGTGTGCTTGCTGGAGCTAAGACTGCCAACCCTGTTTTCATCTGTTGTTTTGGTTTTTTTTTAATGATAACTAGACTAAGACTTGTTTCCAGTAAAGCCTTTGTATACATCAACCAGTAGTTTTCTCTAGACAGATTGATTGGGATCATAGTTTTAATATATGGCATGCATGCCACTCATTTGAAAAGTAGTGTGAGGGTCAATAAATTATGGGCTGTGTACCGATTTTGATCTCTGTAGGATATAAATTGAGCTGACATCAGTGAGAGCTTTGCTGCAGACTGAGGTAGCTATACAGTTAAAACACTTTATGTCCACTTCCTTGGTAAATCAACAAAAATTTTAAAGCAAAACAAATCCTGGGTTTTCACATGATATATTTCATGGTTCATTCTCTACATACAGTTATTAAAACAGAAATGGCACTGGTGGTTCAGAAAGCTGATAACTCGGAGAAGGATTCTATTGCAATTAGAATACCTGGTGCAAACTTTTCTGCAAGTGGTTGGGCTAGTCTGCAAGTTCTGTGTTAGAGTAATAATTCCTTTTTCCTCCCGCCGGTTGATGTTTTGGTTTCATAAATGGAGAAATGGATAATGATTTATAAGGCAGAATGGGAAATATATTAAGGAAAAAAAAAGTAGAATTTATCTCATATATATTATTCTAATTAAATGTAGGCAAGTACTATGTTAATTATAAAGTGGCAGTGGTTAACTTATAACTTAACCTCACATAAAGAGAGACACTCAGGAATACTAACTTTTGGCTTCCTACTCTGTTTTTAACTTCTCTGCTTTCTTTAAGCAAAACAAAGTTGCCCGCAAAAATCTAATTCTCAGTTTTTTTGCTCACCAAATCTGCTGTAAATCAGTTGGAGTTCTGCAGAACTAAATCTATATGTTACTTGCAGCGTCCTTTCCAATACTTAGATCCCAGAACTGAATTTGTGTTGAGGTTTTAGTTCCTATACTCTTTCCAAGTAAGGTGTGCGCTTTGATTTCCCTGGTGCTCTTCCACTGGACTGAACTGGTGGGGAAGGGGGAACAACACCACAGCAGAGGTGGGCGCTTAAGGAGATGGGAGACAGCCAGGGCTTCCCCTGTGCAGAACCTCCCTTCCCAAAACCCAGACTTGCTGTGCCGAGAGCCTCTGCCAGCCCTAATCGCACGTCAGCCCCCTGAGGAGAGCTGCGCAATACGGCGTAGTGCCTGCATCAACACCATAGTGTAAGAGCTGCCCCGGGGCTAACCCGAGGCCCGATTCATAGCCCGTCTACAAAGCTCTCCTGCTAAATGTCCCTTGGGGCAACCTTGGGACCACCACTATGATGCTTCCACAGGGGAACATCTCGGGACATCAGAGCAGAGGGAACGATGCCTTTACCTGCCGTGTGGTCAGATCCTGACATTTGTGCCAAGTTCTGTACGTTGTTTCTGTCCTTCAAGAAGTGTCACACGACCCATTCTGGGTAAATAAGATAGCCTGCTGAAGGGCCGTGATATCAAATACCATAGGCATATGCAGGCAGTGTGACTTCAGCCTGAGTTCAGGTAGCCCACATGGAGCAGAGGGCACAGGGAGCTGAGTCTTAATTTAGTGAGCCCTGGGCTTCCAGATGCTTTCAGGGCTGACCTGCAAATTTAGATACAATTGGAGATCTAAGGTCTAATGACTCCTAGGAGTTTAATTCTCTGAAGTCTCCTGTAACACACCTGGTGCTTGCAGAAGTTGCAGAAGCGTTTCTTCTGGGGGTTCCTCTTTTACATGTATATGCTAAATGTATTGTATGTAAGTCAGACAGAGAGGTATTTTAAAAAATGGTAAAGGAGATAACATGTCCACTCCTTAACATAAAATTACATTGTCTCTAATCAGAGTGTAAAGTCGTCTCCCTCCATATCAGGCCACAGCGGAATGTATATATGTGTGTGTCTGTGTGTACACACACATATATATGTATATATAATATATGTTCGTGTTTGTTCATATGTACACATACACACATGTATATTTTCAATATTAAAACCAAAGTGGTCAGCTTCTTGGTTACGTTAAAACATGTTACACTTTTGTGGCTAACGGTTAACTAACGTGCACTTTCAAGACCCTCTTTAGTGTCAAAAGGACGTAAAGAGATCTTACAGTAAATGCAAAAAATGAGCTGAAAGTATTTTTGGAATACAGTTTCAGTGGTCGCCAAGGCTTCTGAAAGACAGTTCTGGCAGATTGTAATCCAGGACCAATTTTATGCTACAGGGACTTCATTGACTTCACAGGAGTTACAGCTTTCACCAGTGTAAATGAGGTCAGCATCAGGGCCTCTCGTTTCAAAAGAACTAAGATGCCAACCTCCATTGCTCACTTGTTTTTCAAAGTGTCTTTGTACACGTTGCCCCTTTGAGTGAGGAGGAACACCCTGCAGACATCTGCGAAAGTACCTCATTATTCTCCTTCAGCCCCTCATTAAAACTCCTTTGCTTTGAAGTCTATAAAAAAGCGCAAGAAAAACAAACCCCCCAAAATTGGCAAAGTGAGGCTGCTGATGGGCTCTGACTCCTTCACATCACGTTGAGCAGCGCTGCCTGCTTCCCGGCTCTCCTCCACCAGCCCATCTCCCTCACCTCTTCTTTTACGTTCAGATGATAAACTCTGCAGCATTTATATATGTTTATAGAACATTTAGCAAAGTGGGGGTCCCGGACCATAACTAGCTTGTCTTAGGAGCTGCAGCAATGCAAACAGATGTACACAGGAATAATAACAATTTTACCTATGGTTCATGCAATAAATACACAGGTGAGGAATATTGCTATCTATGCCCAGAGCTGGACATCTTAAATTAAAGATTTATTTACAGCAATCTGAATAGAAGGATATTTTAACAGGACACTGATTTAGGCCCCTATTTCAAATTTAGAAACCTGTTATAACTTTTTTTTTTTTTAAATCTTGGCTCTGAGATATTCCTACTTTCTAATAAAATGTGCAATTTACCCTTTCAGTTAAAAAATAGGACTGTTAAAGAATTATGTTTTTTAAGCAGAGAGTCTGATCCACTCTAGGGCATACTTGTGTGGCTCATTAGATGTCATTAGTGAGGATTAGTTGCGTTAGTTAAGTGAAAGGAATAATATGCACTTTCAGAGGAAGTTACTGAGGAAACACAATATGAGTGTATCACGTTACCCTTAAGAATATGAACCAGGACAAGGTTGTGTGAATGAGGGCAATGAGGTGGCTTCTGACACCATTATTAAGAAATAAAATAAAAATGGACTTAAACCTCAAAAGTTGCACCTGAAATAAATGACAGTGAAAAGCAAAACTGCATGGAATAATTAATGCTGAAAACTGTCTAGATTTGGATACTGAGAACCATATGACTTAAAATCCTGCCTATTTATTCTGTGTTTCATTTGTTTTTTCTTCTATGTCTAGGCATCAACAAATAGTCTTGTCTTAAACTTTCATAACGTATTTGCTTCTAACTGTATTTTTCCAAGCTAAAATTCTTTCCACCATAAATTTCAACAATTTTTGTGTTTTTCAAAAATCTTGAAAGGATTTGTAGGCACAAAATATAGTTTAAAAAAATAACGTTTGAATTAATTTCTGTTTTAGTCTATCTGAAAGTGTGCATTTAACTTATACATAGTCATAAATATACCTACCCATGAATGTGCCTGGGGGGAAAAAAATTGACTCCTAAAATTTTAAGGCTGGAAAAGAGAGAGCTTCTGTTAGTAAAGAGCCCTGATTTCTGTCATGTATAATCATGTATCTAAACATTCAGAAAAGTGTAAATTAATTGTATCAGCTCCACTCTTTTCTCTTTTTGTTTGATTCTCATGCTTTTGGGAGATAGATAATGATTCTGAACCCAAATTTCTCCTGGTCCTCAGGTTTGGACCACACGATTTTGTTGTGGACCCCAGGCTCCTGCATCAATCTGATCCGACGGGGTCTGGTTGTGTTTTGTGTGAGGCAGACTCCTGTAGACCATGGTACATGGCGCAGTGATAACAACCTGCAAACTGCTCCCCCCATCACTGGTGAGGCTGTGCCCCATTTCTGGGCTTGGTCTTGGTCTGCCATCTGTCAAGGGAACAGCGAGAGCACAGGGAAAATGACTGATAAGCGTAAGAATTGTTTTACAAAGGGGGAAATGTGTATTTGGATTTCAGTCCTCTGACAAGAAAGGGGGAGGCTAGTATTTTTATCACAACTGTTAGTTATCCTCCTCTTAGCTCTCTGAGCCCACAAGTGTATCACTCTGAACTGAAGTTGGTCCCGTGTTTTTTTCATAATTGCCAGACTGCACCTTTCTTTGAATGGCAGCGCATCAATTCAGTTCCCTCCCTGATGCCACTTTAAAACAGAACACAAAATAGGGCGACATCTCGTACGAGAGCTGCTTGTACAACGCGCGATGAGAAGGAAGACATTAATAACCCTGGCTCTGTGGGCCATCAATGCCAACTTCAGCAGCATGAATGCTGAATGGTCTTAAAACACTTGCCAATGAGAAAATTTCTTTTGTGCATGAGTACCTTCCAGTTTTCAGCTGCTGTCTCATCCCCTTTTTGATGGAAGGCAAAGGAGGTAAGTTGCTGAAGATCCAGTCTGGCAGGGCTGCACTGTCCTTGATCAGTCTTTCCCAGGCAGATGCCAGACCAGTGCCTAGGTTGCCCCAAGAAATGCAGTTCTGCATCAGCTCTTCACAGCCTTGTCCACAAACCCATGATGTGATTAAAAAAAAAATAATCAAAGACTTTTGAGGAAGATGTTAGGAAATAGCTTCACGTGTACTTTGCTATGAGGAGCAACTGTATTATTCCCAGCTGGTCCATTTAAAATACAGCATTTAAATTATGTTCCCTTTTAATCCTTGTTCTGTTGATTATTGCACATCGTAATCAGAAAGGCAAAAGGAGAGCAGAAAAGGTGTTAAAACACACGTCTTCTTTGTGTACTGCTATTTAATCTCAAGGTTGTTTCTGGCATCTCAAGTCACAAGTTACACCTTGATCAGCATACAGATATGGGATTTGACTAAAGTTTATTACTATTATTAGGAAGTGACTGCAGTCACTGTTTTTACCAGGAGAGCAGCTGCTAGGGAAGCTATCCATTCACAGGGAGCCAGCTAAAAGCAGCACTCCTCTGCTGTTCCATCTGACCTAGTATTCCCAGCCCTTCTCTTGCCTCTTGGTCATTGCCACTCCTCGCCAGTTGTAGAAGTAGGTGGCACTGGCACCAAAATAAGACTTCTCCAGGTACTTGAAGACCGTGATTATCGAGGACACAGGATAATTATTTAAGGTGATCTAAAAGATATTATTTAGACAAGTGAGGTAAAAGCACACTATGAAACTGAGGCTGAGTATTAGGAATGCTTCTTAATAGTGACTCTAGAGTTATCTTTTAAGGAAATTGCTGTAGCCTTACTCTCCAAAGTTATTTAAAATAAGCTAAGATAAACTACTTGAAAAATGTTCCACAGGGAACAATCCTACTTGGCCACGAACTACGCTCAATGGGCTTTTTTCTGTCTTTCTAATCATAAGATTTCAAAATCCGGGCATACTTACAATTTGAACTAAGAAATAGATTACAGACCCTAAAGGTAGATATCTAAGTTAATGGCATAAGGCTTTGAATGCTATCATGGAAATGCTGAAGAAACAGGTGGAAGTTATGGATGAGAATGGCATGCACAGAGCAAACAGACACCTGCTAACCACACTTGTGGTCTTCTAATTGCAGAGTACCTGAACACTGAAAAACTGCCTCATTTTTTCTTTTGGTGATTGTGAACTGTGCCACCCATGTGCCATCCATTTATTGCACTGGAAATATTAAAAGAAGCTTCTAAACTCTTAAGTAACAACACATGAAAAGAGCATGTTGCTTTACTGGAAATCTTAGTGCAGTGTTTACTCTGGATCTTATTAGTATCAGTGGTTTCTCATTCACTTCCATCATCTGCCTTAGAAACTGCTTTCATCAATGTTACAGAACAGAAATTTGTGCTCTAATGTATGGGAAATATTGGTTACTATAAAGCTTTTTCACTTGTTTGCATAAAACCATATCAAACTGATGCTTTGTAGTGTGAGTATCATTTCTCAACCATATGATAAGTAAGTACTTTTAATTATGCTTGCATTGGTGGGCTTTACACTTGTAAGATTTTTTTTTTGCAGTTGCTAGAATTTCATCAGCTTATTTAAATATGCCAATACTGTAACACTATTACAACTGACTCTTAGAGCTCTAACGCAGCAACTGGCTTGATCCTGCAATAGGCACAATAAATAATTTAATGAACATCAGGAGGCTCACTGAACTTTGTAGAACTCTGCATGTGTAAAAGTATCCTTGAATGTTAATATTTACAGTATTGGACCTTATTTCTATGCTTTTTCAGGTCACTGATTCAGACAAATAGAAATATATTGCTAAATGAACTCCTGTATTTCTATTGTTCAATGACTCTTTTGTTTAGGGAGATATCTGTTTTGCAAACTGAACCAGACTGGTAATGAACATTTCTGTCTCCTGTCCACTGTTCAGGTATTGCAGTTCATAAATGTTCAGCTGGAAAAAAATTGTTCCATTACATTCACCTTGACTTGGCTAAATGTTAGTCTTGAAAAGATGTTTAAAGTCAGTGAAACATTAACTGAGAGCACTGGAGTCATATTTAATCAATGCATTCACTACCAGTGTCATTTGAGCTGTTTATTCTGATTATGAACTTTAAGCCACGACCCAGCGACGGCACTGCAGCTTTGAAATTGAAGCAATTGATTTAGCTACACTGTACGTCCAGAGAGCCAATTGCCCATCGCATTTTTAAGATAAAATGTGGATTATCTTCCCAGTTACGAAAGGTAGAAAAAATGGTCCAAACAAATACTTTTGCAAGTTAAATGCGGTCTCTGCCTTAGGTCAAAAGAAGAGATAAGACCTTTTAAACACCACGGGAGTGTGATAGAGGTGGCTATTTGATCCCCAGGCCTTCAGTGACACACAAGAAAATATTAGTTGCTATGCCAAAGCATAATGGGGGGCTTGGTTTTCTGACCGCCTCTTCACTCTCCTCCTGATCTGTGGAACCAGCTGATACTCTGACACTGAACCCAAAGATTTATTACTGCTGGTTACTAACAGCAGTCCTAAAGAGCACCGAGCTACACGATTGAATGAGAACTAGGTAAAGCTGGCAGGTTTCTCCTACCTTGCACTTAGGTGCACCAAATGGATTTGCATTTACATTTTGCTTTGATGCATAATTATTGTCCCCACAATAACATTTACGGCTAATGGATGGTAAACAGATGTTCAAGCCTGGATCACTTTGTGTTGTGATAGAAGACTGGAGAGTTTGTCAGCCTCTCTCTTCCCAGCTACCTAGTAAATCTGCATCAGTGTCTCCTAGGTTATATTCCAGGTCTTCTTGATAGAAATATTGATACCTAGCACACCGCTGCCTTCTTGCTGTGTGGTAGTAAGACAGCATGTGAAAAAAAAAAAAAAGGTTATAAAAGTCTCTTCTTGTCATGATAACACCTGGGAATTGTATCCTCTTGAGACACTTACTGAATTTACAATTGCTTTCCAAGATTTAGATCATAGCTGCCCTCTCTCAGGAAGGAGTGGTAAGGCTTTTTGTGGTCACCCATTTTGTTCTCCTCCCTAGGGGTGGTATCTGTGTCTTAGTCTCACCTGACTACCATCTATCTATCTACAGTCTCTCTAAGGCATCTGTCACCTTCTTGCGTACGTGCCTCAGCATACTGCAGTCAGCCTCTAGGAAATGGCTCTCTTCTGATATGCCGGGAAAGAACTGCTCCTTCTCTATTTTTTCCACATGAGGTCCAGGGAAAGACCAGGTGCTGCGTAAGCTAAGGTCTTTTTCCTCTCAGACGTATCCAAAATAGACACAACTTGAGAGAAGTGCAAGACCTGTTGATGGCGCTTGCTTTCCTCTCCTTCTGTCTTTTAACACAGAGGGAGAAAGAAGCAAGAGAAGAACAGAGGGGCTCTACCCCCAACTCCTTTCTACACCACCATTTTGATATTTGATCATGCCCCTTCCAGACAAAATAGCAACCTAAGAAGCACCTCCTCTGACCTTAGGCCAAGCCTAGTCCTCAGGAAACTTGACTCCTGACTCAACTTTTCCTCTTTTTCAACAACTTGGCCCTGGAGATAGGCACCCCAATAGTAAGGTCACAGCTGTGTAACAAGACTTCTGAACTCGTTTCTTTTCAACATTGCTTTGCGACTGTCGTAATAAGGTACAACAGTCATGCCAGAGCTATAAAAGGATCTGAAAAAAGTTGCAGTCTTCATGTTCATAATTGATGTAGTCTAATTTGAGGTATGACTGGCTTATTATGCGTGGGTTTTTCTGCGGTCTTCATACCTATAGTCATGAGATTTGCGGATCAACAGGGCTATACTAAAGGTTTGAACTTGGCACCAAATTGGTGTTGGGCTCCTGGTTCATACTGTATGGCACTAAAATCTTCAAATGGACAGATATACATCTGTATTTTTAAAAAAAATTGTGTGAATGCTTTGCCATTAAAACTCAAGGTCTTTTTTAATGAGCTAGAAAATAAAGACTAATTTCTTGGGACTCTGTTTGCTTTGAGGCTATGATTATTCTTATCCCAAACCAGGCCAATGCATTTTGTTCTGTGCCACCTATGTCCCTGCTTCAATCATAAACTAAGACTGAAAAATGAAAATATTAGTAATTGGAAAATATAATCCCCTGGATAGCACCAATCCAATAATCTTAATAAAAATAGGTTTATTACAAACATTGCCTGAATCCTACTGGGAATTATCTTTTCAGAAAAAACACTCAAATTCCCTTACAGCTGCTCTCTTGATCAATTGTCCCCCTCGATACTATTAATCATCATACCGCTTATTCTAAGCATCTTTTTCTACCTAGCTTTCCAATTTCTCCTTGTTTAGAAACTTCTGACAGTCCTTTATTGTCTTTTTGCAGGCCCACCTCTTCTCCTCTTCTGGTGTCAGCCCCTTCTCCTAGATGAGATGACCAAAACTAAGGGGTATTTCCTCAAGGTGGGGAAATACCACAGGTTAATATTCTCTTCCTCAGATTTCAAACATTGAAGTAGAGGTTCTTTGTGGCTCTATTTTCATGCAAAATTCTTGTGAAGGTTGCTAGACTGACTCTCCTGATAATGCGGTCTTCTAGTCACAACGTAGTTCCAAAATGGCAGCTGCAGCACAAGCCTCCATTGCCGTGCCAGCGTGCAAATATCCTCACCTACCGCTCTAATGAGGAGTGGGTCACTCCCTCTCCCCGCCTCTATCCTCTGTGTCCTGACTATCAACAAGGGAGCTAATTAGTGTCAGTCCTGTTTGTTTGGTGACACCTCTTTACTGAAAACTAGATTGAGCCTTCTCTAACACTGCTGGTAGTTGAAGGTCATATAAGAAAATCAGTCTTGCCTAGATTTGTAATAAGGGCACTGGTTTTACGTACAGCTTCATTCTAACAGGATCACTTGTAATGGCTTGATATTTTAAAATATTATGCAGTAATTTCTACTTAATGTTCACACAGCTATTCATTTATGGCTGTCGATTTTCTCTGCAGTTTTTACTTTAATTTCTGAATCTTTTCCTGTGTGGTCTCAATCAGTTTGGAATCTAATAACGTAATTAAAATTATTGGGTTTTGCGTTGTTTAAATTAAATTCTTTTTCTGTTGCACTTCTATTTTTTAAATACTTCCTGAAAAAATTAAACATATAAATGGAGTGCAATGATACTACCACACATGACATGTAATAGCAACGTTGTGGTTTGGGCACACATAACATGACATCTCTACAAGGAAGGATCGTTTGAAGCTGAAATGCTCTTAAGTAGGGATTGGCCATATTTTCAAGTAAAGCCATCTGGCAAGTAGAAATTCAGATGTGTGCGTTAGGAACCCAGAGCTGAGGAATGATGCTTGCTGAGCTTCGGTTGCCCTCTGCTTTGTTGTCAGCACAGACAGCAACGCTCCGCGCCGCGCTCACGCTGGTCTTTGCAGTCTTGGTCTGTCTGTAATTTGTGCAGCTGTTGGTTTCTGCGGTACCTACGGTCTAGTTCCCAGGACCCTACCTCGAGTTGTCGCGGCAGGCAGCTGTTTCAGCCTGAGGACAACCAGCTGCCCAGGCCCGCAGCCCAGCCGCTTCCCGGGCTCTGCTCCCCAACATCTCCTTGAACTTCACCATCAGTTTCCAACACGGCTGTGATGCCCTTGCTTAGCATTAAGATCAGCTTCTCTTAACAGTATTTAAAAGCCTGAAAATAACTTAGAGCGTTTCCCTGAAAGGTGGTACAGCCGAGTACTTTGTTTCCTTGCAACTTTCTTTCAGAGCCGCTTTACTGCTTCTTTTTTCCACCCCCTACTAATGGATTTGGTACTTCAGAGCTCACACATGCTGCAGTGTTGATGCCGACTGCCTTTTGCTGGTTGTTGTCTTTGCTCTGCTGCTCTCTTTGTGCTCTCCTCCAAACCCTGGGCAGGCTCTCTCCAGTTCTGATTTTATGTGCCCAGCACCTCTGCCTTCTTGGCCAGTCATAATTCTGTGTCCTGTTGTTTAGTGCTCTCCCTAGGGTCTAATGTTTGAATTTTATTTCATTGGGGTTTATCCCTATGTCCTATCTTAAAAGCGCAGAGGCCCATTTAATTTTCTCATGCAGTAATGTCACTTTTCTTGTATTTTCTTCATATCTACCATAGGCTATTGCAACGTGTCTTCTTGTAGGGTGCACATCTTTCTTTATGTGCCCTCATCTTTGTATACTGCAAATCTGGTCTGAATGATTGCAATTCTTTAGCAGTCATAAAAACCTTATTATGTGTTTAGATGATTCCTAAGAAAAAGAATTTATTCCCTTAATTTCTAGCAAATTCTTATCAATATCTTGATATACAAATTGTTATAAAGATAAGCTATTCTTATCTAATGGTTTCCAGGAGTTTAAGACTGTCTCAGCAGGAGTTGCTGAGGGATGAAACTTCTAATGATGATTTAAAGCGGTGAAGTGTGTAGGCTGAAACTGAAATAATTATTGCTGTAACCCTCTAAGCACTCTAAGTTCCTCAAGAGAAAATACTTTGTTCAGAACAGACCCTGAACAACAAAATGCTAAAAAAGTAAAATAATAAAAAAAAACCCAAAACAAAACCCTTGGAGCAGGATAATAATTTAGAACTAGAATCAGTATAATGTGAGGATGTTCTCAACAACTGCTCACAAATGCATCAGACATCACAATTAAAAAGGAATAATAATTATGGCCCCGTTCTAAAGTATGTAATATTCTATTCCATTCAATAAGGCATGAACACTTTAAAACCATCAGTGTAATCCACAAACCTATATTTACAACATTAAACTGGATGTTCTGCCTTTTCAATAACTGTCATCTCATCTCTATTATTTTCACCTCAGACTCTAATTGTTTCTTTTATAGGAGCTAACCTACCAGTGTCCTTGGCAGTACAGTTTATGGCTCATGCATTTACAGTAATTGTTTGGGCAATTTGCCACCCAGTATAACAATCTTCACATCACAATCAGTTTTTATAATAAACAGCATTAGTTGTGAAAAATACAAGTGATGCATGATTCTTATGGTAGATAAAGGGCACTGAAGATGCCCTTTAGAAAAAGAAAGGAAAATGCTCAAGCCTTGGACTGCTTGAGAAAAATACTGATGTCACAACAGAGCTAATTAATTTGATGGTACAAACAAGAGGGGGAAAGGGCCTTGCATTCATTAGTGTCAATTCCAAATGAGAGCATACCGTTCATAAAAATAATATTCTGCCTTCGTTTAGACACAATGTGCAGGTAAACAAATCAGAAATAAGCACCGGTTCCTGCAATAACTGATTTTGCTCCTTAGCTTTATCAAGGCTCTTTCTCTTCTTTAGCTACAGGGAGCTCAAAGCCTGGGTAGGTACAACTTGCAGGTGGACCTCCGGACGAGGCCAGATCCTGCTGCCCGCCAGCCGGGCTGGCTCCATTGTGGCCAGCACCGCTGGGCACAGCTGGGCGCTGGAGCCTCTGTGCACGGTACTGGTCTGCTCCTGGGAAGCTGAGCATTCACTTCTTGGCTTCTCTCCACAACACATGGGTGGTTGCACATAAAGATGTCACACCACAAGCGGATCTGCTGCAGACATTTCGTGACCTCTCAGTTTTCAAGCGCCCAGAAATAAGAGGTCAAGCATTGCTGGGTGGGGAGGCTGCTTGACACACCTCCAGCAGGCACAGTCTCCCACGTTAGAAATTCTCCAGAGGAAAAATAAGGGATATGCCCTCTTCTGCACAGGCAGGTAATCCTCAGCCTCCTTGTCCTCTCCACCCCACCTTACGGGCTCTGGCTTGTGCCGAGGCATGGTGAGGCGAGGCCCCAGGAAGCACAAAGGTGGCTTCAAGCCAAGGTTGTGCCTCCCCTTCTTGAGCTAGGCTGTGAATTCTCTGGCAGTACCAGGGCTTGAGATTGAGAACCACATGTGGTAAGAAATCATGGAGTGGTTGTATCATAAGACTATAACTTCAAAAGTTGGTAACACGAGCATCAATTTAAATCAGTAGGAGACTTGTCCCTATAGTGAGTTTTGGACTGAGCCTTATGGAGGCAAAGAATGAGTTTATCCTTACTTGTTAAATATTTAGTTCATATATTCAGTGAGGGAGATAGAACAGAATTAACTACGGAGACACCATCACAAAAGTAGTCAAAGTCTGTGCTTTGGAGATCCACACCGGGATTCTTGGTGGTTCCCACACCCCTTTTGTGAGTTGTCATACAAAGACAGAGAGTTCAGGACACAATTTGGGTGTAGATCCCAGAGGGTGATGAGATGTATCTTCAGTGCTAGTCTCACCATGATAATGAGACCAGAATCAAGGTTATGTTTTAAACTTTTTTTTTTTTAATAGTACCAGGGTTTTTTTTCCCTTCTTGCATTTTCTTCTCTCCATTAATTGGTTTTGCCAATATTTTCTCCCCTATCCCACTTGTATTTTAAGACCAGTATAAATAGAGCAATATTTTAAATACAACTTTCCACTAAGCCAGCTGTTATGGGGGGTTATGTTAGTAAAAAAAAATTGATGGAATTCTTACTCTACTGACTCTTACAAACAATTTAATAGAACTTTAAAGCTCTGTTCAGAACTTTACACATACACAGTCTTTCCGGCTGTTTTTCAGAATTCTTTCTTCCTTAGAAATTTATTTTTGTTGCATGTTTGTGGGTTTTGAATGACATTTCATACAATATTACTGAGTTTCAGAATTACATGTGGAAAATCCTTTATTTAATTTCTCATCAATATTCTTTTAACCCAACTCCTCTAAACCTTTTACAGACTTTGAGCTTCCAATGTGCACATAAAATGTTTAAAATAATTTTTGTTGTTGCTTGCTTTTTTTTTTTTTTTTTTTTTAATAAATGCAGCTATTTCCTTCTCTATTTCCTTTTGACATGACATCTGCTGCTAAGGATACAAAAAATAACCAAACCAAACGGCCAGCCCTTCCCTCCCCACGTGCCCCTCCTCTCCCCATCTCTGTGGGGTTACAGTTCTGTGCAGGATACCTGTGTGGCTTCAGTGACATCTCAAACCTGAGCACTTACCTGCACTAATTTACTTTTTGCTCTTCTGTTTCTCAGTAAAACATTGTTGACAAATTTAACTACTTCTTTTCAAGGATCTTGTATATCGTTCACATCCCAGTGGCATCGTTCTTCAGCAGGGCTGGCTATTTTCAGCACTAGATCCAAAAGCACTAGCTGTATTGAAGGTTGCTGCTGTATTAGGCTCCTGTTAGGTTCAGAAATCTGACCTGAAATTAAAATAGCATTACTGTTTGGTTAGCAACTTCAGACTTGCCAGTTCCTTTCAAGAGGACGTTTTAGCTTCACCTCAACTTCAGGGTAGAAGAAGATTGTTTTGATTTGGAATCCACTTTGAAGTAAAAACCATAAGCATGAGAGATTCTGTCAGACCCGAAGCCTATCTGGATTTTTAAATAAAATTCTATGGAAAACTTTTTCCCCTCTTCCATGTTTTTAACTAAATATTTGAGAAATATGTTCTTTAAATACTTTAAATTCCCCATACTTCTCTAAATTTCAGACTAAGTAATATATTCCCACGTTTTCGTTCAAATATGAGATATTATAAAATGGTTCAGGTTGCATTAATTTCAAGAACTTCACAGGTACCTTTTCATCTTTCCATACTCTGTACAACAACTTTAGCCTTTTCGCACAGCCTGTAAAATAAATATCTTGTAATTTAGGTATCTAGCATAAGTGGGTATAACACAGAACAATGTGAATGGTGCTGCGGGTTATACAAACATACAGACACAACTTTTGCCAAATATTGGTGTGTGAATTAAAACCACGACAAGTTATAACAGCCTCACTCATTACAAAGAGATGAGTAGCTCCTGGCTATAGTCCCAAACCTATTTCAGACCAGACCAAAGCACCTGCTGTTCCACAGTGAAATGCGTGCTCCTGAAAGCGTAGCGCTCGGGGCATATAGCTGCATAGGAGCATTTGAAATAGGGCTGGACTGAGACTATGGGACCATGAAGTCTTATCCCTTGGGAAAGGTATTGCGTATCCTGTTCGCAAAAATATATCCATGTTTCCGTGCCGAGACCTTCTCAGTTTCTTGCGCCTGGTACTTGCACTAAAACGTTACAGGATATATTTTTCTATGGCTTACAGATCTTCTTTTAAGTTTTCACAACAAATGTTTTTGTGAACTCTTTCTATTAATACGTTAACAGGACCTTGCTGCTTAATATCTTTCCTGCTTTCTCAGTATTTACCCCTTTGCTATATTAATATAGGGTGTTTATTTCTCCTGTCAGACTTTATTTTGCTAGACTGAAAATAGAAATACTCAATTTGTCTCTGTGGTTAATATAGATTTTTCATCCTGTCAGTCTTCTTGTGGTCCACTTCTGCACCTGTTCCAGTTTGAATTAATATTTCTTGAACATCATATACAAACGTTACAGAGGAGATCTTACTACTGCCTGGTGCCACGACATGAATATTTCTTGGAAATATTTCATTACTGGTAATACCTTCTCTGACACATTACTGCAGAATTCTGTTTGCCTTGTTGCCGTGGCCATCTCACACCAGTGGCTTGGAAATGTTTTCTGCCAAAACCAAACTTAGATTTTTCTTGTTCGCCTGTTTCTTCCAAGTTCTGAACCCTCATTTTGTGGCAGAAACTCTTTATAGTCCCTAAATGTATAACCTGGCACTTTATAATTTTGAATTGCATCCCTTATCTATTATTCTGATCCTCCAGGCCACCCGTCTCTTTCAATCCTCCTCTGTGTTGGTGATGTCTCACAACTTCCTATCTGCCATGGATTTAATTTAACTTTGACTTTTTGTGCCTTGGTCTGTAATAACATGACTGAGTAAGTCTGATTACATGACCGGTCCTCTCCAATTCCCCGGCGATGTCTGCTAGCTCCACACAGCCCAGCTCGTGGGGCCCTGCTTGGCACCGAGCCCCTCTCCCACCGCCCAGCTCTTGTACTCATCTCCCTCTTCTCCAGTTTAATTAATAAATGTCCCATGTGGCTGCACAACAAATGCTTTAATGAAGTCCAGATAGATTAGATAACTGATTTTTAGGCAAGGGAAATATAGTAATCTTATCAAAGACAGATATTATCAGGTGAGTCTGGCATTTTTTGCCGTTTTTCATTTATCTGTATTTATTCTCTCATTTAAGTTTTGTTCTAAATCTACTGTGAAAACTTTTTGAAGACATCTGGGCCTGTAGTTGCCCTGACACTGCTTCTCTTTTTTTTCCCTAAAGATAGCTACTGCTTTTCCTGCTCTTCTGATACCGTTACAGTAGTATCAGGACCAATTTAACAGATTTGAAAAGCAAAGATTTTAAACC
>NW_009627053.1:0-2487 GCF_000690535.1 Cariama cristata
CTGATGGGCACCAGGGACAGGCGCTTATTTGTCATCCTATTGATACTGAGCCCAGGAAAGCCGGGTTTTGTGGACCCAGGGTTTACAAAAATAGTGTAAATCTTCATTGGTATTTATGAAATGGTGATTGTATTAAAAAAAAACAAACCTCAAACCCACAACCACCCAACTCCCAAACCCTCGCTGGTGCCGTGTGCCAGACGTGGAGGGCTGGAGTTCGGAGGGCTGGAGGGTTTCTTGTTCTAAATTTAGCCATTTAAAAGAAGATTATGGCCTATCCACTTGGGACTTTTAAAAAGGCTTTCACAATAACGCTTGAAAGCCTGATGCCTTTAATCCTGAACTTTAATTTAAAATAAAGAAATCTTTTCAACTCGCCTCTTTTCCCTCTCCATCCCGCTATTCCAGACTGAGGTTCTTTCCAACTTGCTTACGGAGCAAAGATGTGCTGAGGTCTTTTCATTTCTTAGGAAGGTACTTATTTTTTAATAGAAAGAAAAATCAAGTCAACACTCGAGAATATACGCAGCAGTTTACCGCGATAGGGGGAATTAATCAGTCTATAAAGTTCAAAACGTACAAAGAGGGAAGAAAAAAAAAAAACCCCGACTGATCAAACACGAGGCTCTTCTCTGAGATGCGAAGATAAAAGCCTTTTCCTCCGTGAGCTTCTCCACTATTGGCAGCCAGTGGGGTCAAGATTATTTTTTTTTTTCCTTATGGAAAGCTCGAGATAATTAATGTTGTTGAAAGAGGACCGTTGGGTTGGCGTCTAGCAGGCTAGCCCCCAAGTCTGGCATCTTGTGAAGCAGCAGCGAGGCAGGGAGTGGGGGGGGGGAATGTTCTCCACTGAGGGAACTGCCAATTTAACGGAGCAATAAATAATATCGAGAGATAAAAAAGAGCGTTTAAAAAGGGATGAAGTGCTGCTATTGCTGGTTGAGCCGCGGTTCCCCGACTCAAGCTATGAGGACTGTCCTGGTTTGGGATCCGGCAGCCATCCGCCCAGTGTCACTCCTTCGGATGCTTTTGCAGGGCAAAACACCTGCAGTTTCCTCCTGGATGCTGGGAATTATCGGATGAGGCTGTGTAGACCCGCTTGCTGCATACTTGATCTCTCTCATCTCCTGAAGCTCGTTTGGATGTGTCCTGTTACGGTGCTCATGTTAAATCTGCCTGTGCTAATAATCGATAGACGTATGGTCACCCAGGCTGTTTATGTATCGCTTCTATCAAAGCCCTGACAACACGAGATCAAGATGCGGGCAGGCGAGCTCGTACATCGAGCGCTATTTAAAAAGCAGGATGAATTAATTACCGCCATTAATGACTGGGGAAGAGACTTTAGGAAGCTTCGGCTGATGGTTTGGAGCCTCAAGCATGAGACACACTGAGTAGGTGGTATCTTACGGTGCTTCATTGCTGATGTTTCAGCTTGCATCCGTGGTGCTGTGGTCTACGGTCCCCATCCACATGAGGCTGACCAAAATTTGTAGGGTGTGATGAGTCCCTGCAGGTCTGGTGGAGAATGGACCTGGGGAAAAGATATTTCTAAATGCCCCCGTTCCTAGCGAGGAATGAGGGCATTTAGATATACCTTTTCCCCAATCCCTTGGGTCCTGCATCAGCAAACCTCCCTCCAACACCGCTGGTCGAGCATCCTCGTGGGATGCTGCATGACCCATGGGCTGTGATGGTCCCCAGACATCCTGCCAGAGCACTGGGGCTGCGTCGGCGTCATTACAGCCGAGTAGTTGCGCCTGGATTTGCCCCATCCAGCTGTTTGCTCAAGATTGGTGTTAATTATGATTATTTTTTAATTGCTTTTGGGGTCTTTCTGGTCTTTCCCAGCCCCCTTCGAAGGAGCCAAGACGACACAGCTGATCGTCCCATCCTCCGCCGCCTTTTCTATTCCAGTTATTTATTATGCAGCATAACTGGAATTGCTCTCAGACAGGACTTGTCAGCTATAGAAGACACTGGCAAATTTTATTAGTTGACAGAAGGGTGGTTGTGGTTTTGTGGTTTTTTTTTTTTTTCTCCTGAAAATATTAAAAAGTCATTTTAGTTTAGAAACCTAATTTTAATTTAGTTAGGTTTTAATTTAATTTAGTTTTTAAATTCATTTTCCGGCAGAACTCAATTTTTCAAGTGTAATTTGATGCCGTCAGTGGCTGTAATGTTTAATGTCCTACCTATAAATTGCGAGGATGGCTTTGAGATGATTTACAGGATTCAGGGGGATAAAGCCGTCTCCTGGCCCTGCGTGTGGGAGAGGCTGGAGAGAAAATGGTTTTATTGTGGCAGCTGCAGCGGCTGATGCTGTTACCTACAGAAAGATGGGAAAAAACCCTTCATTTTCCTCCCAGCTCAGCACTGACTGGGGATGGGTGGGAAGAGGGATGGGGTCTGTGCTGGGTGGGGATGCTCTGGGGATATTCCTGGGTATTGGTACTCTGCCTCTCTCTGGGCTGGGCTGAGGGGGGG
>NW_009627053.1:2513-4867 GCF_000690535.1 Cariama cristata
GGGTTTGGGATGGCGGCATTACCCCACAAACCCATCCGCTTTCCAGAAAGCAAGACAAGCTCTTTCTGGGCGTGAGATGCAGGCGACAACCGACCACTCGGGGAGGTTGAAATCAAGGCAGACCCTTGGAAAATACAGCGTAATTGCGTAAAATACTCTCCCGATTTCATCCATCTAAGCATTGCATCTAATTACTGGATTAGAGATGTCTTCAGACCATGTATCGAACATTATAAATGAGGATAAGATGATTCTGGTAATGGCTTAATAATACAGGGGAGGTAGTTGAGGCTGTCTGCGTACATCTTTGGGTTGGGGCCAGATTGATTTGGCAGAGGAGGAGAAACCCCTCGGTGCTTTGGAGAGCATGGCCATGGGGAGGGTTTGCTTTTTTCCTCTTGCTTTTGGCTTCTGAGTAGCAGCAGTTGGCTCCTTTTGTTATCTGGGGGATGCACTTGCCCCTGGAAATTCTTACCTTGTGGAATTTGTCTTCATTTTTTTGTAAAGAAGTGGCCAAGCTGTGCATTCACGGGTGGGAAGGGAGCATCTGGGGGCATCTCCTTGCATGAGGTTTGGGGAGCCTGGCAGCGGGCAGTGCCTGCCCGGGCATCACCAAGGGGGCAGGTGGTTTTGGCTGGGAGTCGGTGCAGCCATATCTCATCTCATAATAAACTTTGGTGCAGTCATGGGTTTTGCCCTGGTGAGACCTGAGATGTGTGGTTGCTTCCAAACTTGGTGCTCAGGGAGCAGACGTGATCCTGGCTTGTGCTGCAGATGCTGCTCAAGGCTTTAAACCCACCACGCGCTGTGGAAACTCATGGAAGTTGCAGTCTCCTCCCAGAGATGGTCAGTGGGAAGCAGAGGAGGGGTCTGTGTTGGCTGTTCAGACCCCAAATCCATCAGCTCGTGCTAAGCGGGCATTTCTCTGAACATACGAGTCCTTGCCCTAAAGATGCCTGCTCCCAGGTCGCTGTGCTGGGCAAGGGTCTCCATCCTGGAGGATGCCAATGGAAGGCAAAAGCTCATCCACATGGAGAAGTGCAGCCTTGGACCAGATAGATGCTGGGACCTCCATCCTTGGAGGTCTTCAGAGCTGACCGGGATGTGACCCCAAGCAGCAAGTTGGGCCGGAGCCCTCCATCCATCCCCCCTGACCGACACTTGTGTGGAGTGGGATGCCCTGCTGGCTCCCTACCTGTCAGAGCACCACGAGCCCATGATGCATCCGACCATGATGAGTGCCATGGTGTTCATCCCCACCAGCCCATGCCACGTGCCATCAGGCAGGGAGCCCTGTCACCCCGCGCCTGGCTTCCTGCAGGGCTGAGGCTTGTCCTTGGTGTCCATCCCCCTCAGTAACGTTGGATTTCTTCAGTTAATTTTAACCAAGTTACTGGAGATGTAAGCGTTTTAAGAGATACTCCGAAAACTTTCATGAAAATAGGCCAGAGAAGACCACCTTAAACGATTGTCCTCTGTGGAGAGAAGGGGTGTGAGCACAGTTGTCATATTAGACACTGGAGAATCCACATCGGAGCTGTCTGCTGGGGCCTGGGCTGTGCCACCATCCGCCTGTGCCACCATCCTCCACGGCTTCTCCCGCTGTCCCCACGTTGACGTTGGGCTCCTGCGTGGTCCAGATCCTGCCCGGAGGGGTCTCGCCATGCGAACACAAGTCATGTTCAATCCCAAGGCTGACGTACCAGCACCAAAGGTGAAATCCCAGCACCCCACCGGGGTGCCCGTCTCTCCCGGCGAGATGCCATCACCGCCTGGCGTCCCCCAGGTTGTCATGGTTACTGACGCATGGGACCCCAGGGACCTGGCTGGGAATTAATGGCAGCCCGGGATAAAGGATTCCTGTCTGGGCCGAGTTGATGGATTACATTGATGTGCCATTTGTCATACCGTAATTGTTCTGGCAAATGTAATACCCACTAGTATAAACATTGTGCTGCTTTGCTAATAAAACTGAAAATAGGAAGAGAAAGGATGATGCAGTGTTATGGTCAGTTAAAGAGACACTGCCTCTGCTCCGCACCGGCACTGGGGGCCTCTGCCTGGAAACCCACCCTGTCCTGCCCTCTTCATCCATGGAAAGTGGGTAAAGCGGCCGGCGAGATCCTCGTGGGATGCGTGTACAGCTGGGGCAGTTCTTGGCATTGCTTTGCCCCTCACAGCAGTGCTGAATCTGCCTTTGTTTTGGGGGGGCAAGGGGGCTGGACACCTTCCTTGCCCCCCAAATGGGCAGGTGGGGAGCTGGGGACCCCGAGGGTGCCCGTGCTGGGGGCTGAGCCCATCCCTGCCCCTGCCTTGCACAGACTTCAGTTGCCTTGCGAGAGGTAAACGAGGGC
>NW_009627053.1:4985-6196 GCF_000690535.1 Cariama cristata
GGTCCCTGGGTCTCCCTTGCCAGCTGGCAGTGGGGGGAGCAGCCGGTACCCCAATCCCTGGGTACTTTTGCTTTTTGACTACTCAGCCTGAGGGTTAGGAGCCCAGTGGGGCTTCCAGCCGGGGCTGAATTGCTCGTCCTCCGTGGCAGAGGTGATGGAGAGGGGTTGGAGATCCCCTCCAGCTGCCACCGGTCCTCACCGATGGGACCCGCCGTGACCGTGGGGTGAGCCGGTGTGTCATCCCCACAGCCACAGCTTGGCCGGGCGTCGGGTCATGATGCCATGCCCATGTTTCGGAGGACGGGACCATCTCATCCCTACCTTCTCCCACTTTTCTGGGATGAAAAGCTACAGGGATGAAGAGGAGGACGAAGAGCAACCCCCCTCGGTGCAACCTCCGCAGCCCCCTCCTAAATCCTGGGGTAGTTCAGAGGCATTGTGGTTTACGTGATCGTATCTCCAAATGTTTTTAAAGTTTCTGGTTGACCTGATTCATGGGGGGGGGGGAAGATAAACACCCTTTCTGTGTTTGCAGTCATATGTAATTTTTATCTCTTGACCTTTAAACGTAAGCAGCAGTAAAATGAAGAACTATGGCAGTCATTTAACACCCTGCCTGTACTAACTGGTTTCTGCCTGTGAGCCGTGGTTTTAAATTGGCTAATGCAGAATACTTGCAGAGCTAATAATAATTCAGATTACTCCTGTCAGCTATTCCGGTTTCATGGGTAATTTAGTAGTTGAATAAATTTTTAAAAAAATTCATTCGTTCCCATGCACTGTTATGAATCAGTAGATGGTTTACCATTGGCAGCAGTAACTGTAAGAAGATTTAAATTGCTACTGAAAAGGATTTGAGTGAAGGTAATGTTTTATAATGTTCTAAGCCATATGCACTACTTTCAGGCCTCATCAGTTTTACATTGATTCCTAGTGAAGTGTTTAATTGCATCATGAATGCAATATAATTCAGTTCTTTTTGCTAATATGGTATATATCTCAAAGTGATATACAGCACTGACAGTGAAGACTCAGGATTTTCTTAGGATTTTAAAATACGTGTCTGTGTGTGTGTTTGCACGCGCGTGTATGCATCTGTGCGTGGTCGGGAGCTCTTTTCTTGGGGTAACCTCTGGGTACCGGGGCAGGTGCTTGATGCTGAGAGCTGCCAGCTCTCCTGGGATGTCTGCATGGGCATTAGCAGGTGTATA
>NW_009627054.1:0-6300 GCF_000690535.1 Cariama cristata
AGCAGATCAACACTCCCACCCAGCTTGGTGTTGTCTGCAAACTTACTGAGGGTGCACTCGATCTCCTCGTCCAAATCATCAGTGAGGATGTAAAACAGAACTGGCCCCAACACTGTACCCTGAGGAACACCACTGGTGACCGGTCACCAGTTGGATTTAGCTCCATTCACCACCACTCTCTGGGCTCGGCCAGCCAGCCAGTTTTTCACCCAGCGAAGGGTATGCCTGTCCAAGCCATGAGCTGCCAGTTTCTCCAGGAGAATGCCATGGGAGACAATGTCAAAGGCCTTGCTAAAGTCCGGGTAGACCACATCCACAGTCTTTCCCTCATCCACCAGCTCCAGCATGGGTCCTTTCCATATGGTACAGTCCTTCAGGAGAAGACTGCTTCAGTGTAGGTCCCCCACGGTGTCACAGGTCCTGCCAGAAAACCTGTTCCTGCATGGCCTCCTCTCCACTGGTCCACAGGTCCTACCAGGAGCCTGCTCCAGCGTGGGCTTCCCACAGGGTCACAGGCTCCTTCAGGCATACCCCTGCTCCAGCGTGGGGTCCTCCCTGGACTGCAGGTGGAGATCTGCTCCAGCGTGGGCCTCCTTGGGGTGCTGGGGGACAGCTGACCTCATCATGAGCTGCACCACAGGCTGGCAGGGAATCTCTGCTCTGGGCCTGCAGCACCTCCTCCTCCTGCTGCACTGACCTGGGGGGGCTGCAGGGCTGTTTCTCTCATTTCTTCGCTCATCTTCCTGAGATACTCTTGCGCAGTGCTTTTCCCCCCCTGCTTAAATACATTATCACAGAGCCGCTACCACCATCACCAATGGGCTCAGCTTTAGCCAGTGGTAGGTCCATCTTGGACCATGACTGGAGCGGGCTTTGTCCGACATGGGAAGCTTCTGGTGCCTTCTCAGAAAAGCCACCCCTGCAATCTCCCTGCTACCAAAACCTTGCCTCATAAACCCAATGCAACATTTTAAACTTACTGTCACTCATTCATAAAGAATTGGAAGATTTTTTAAATTTGTATCATATTGTGCTTTACCTAGGAAATACTTGTCTCTGATTAAATGGGTGATGGTTAACTTCCTGTGTTAGCTAGCCTCACTTTCATGACTCAAAGTTTATTGTTACTTCAACTAACAAAAAGTATTTGTCACTCCAGGTCTTTTGAAAGGAAAACCCCTCTTCATTTCATGGAATCAGATCATGCTCATTTCCTGCAACACCAACATGTAGCTGCTAAAGAAGGAAAAGCTACAAGTATTTTATTTTTTGCAATATATCACTATATATTAAAAAGTTTTCAAAATCTATATCTAAAGGACAGTCCTTACAGGAACACTCAGAACACTTAGAACACATTTGAATGTAAATAAAGAAAACAATTGTTAATGGAAAACCTAGTGTCTTCCTTGGTTATTTTCAGTTCCTGTTTTTATAATCAAATAGTGGTTTTCAAATGCACTATTGAGGCTCCAGTTAAAGAACTGCTTTGCTAGATCGATTTTAGGCTCCATTAAGCTTATGGGGGTTCAGTCCTCTCTTCTGAAGCTTGAAGTATGAGCAGTGCTTCCCCCTTAAATTAGGTGCCACTAGACCTGGGAGCATTCCACATACCAGAGGACTGAATTTACCCTTGTTCTGCATGGCAAAACTAGGTCTTTTTATGAAGCTTTAATTTTAATTTGATTTAAGCTCCCATTAGGTTAAAACAGTAGAAGTACTATTAAGGAATCTGGTTTAGTTTCAAGTGTACACAGAGAGTATTTAGTTTAAAATGTATCTCAAACTACGAAAGGCTCAGACACCTGGTCAAGTTGACATTGTTTAACAAGTCAGTAGTCAAAAACTAGGCTGTGATACTCTGTCCATTCCAAACCTACAGCAAAAGGAAGCAGTGCCACTTACTTTAATCTTGTTTAAATGTAACTTAAGTAGACTTAACTCATGACATGTGATGTCTGAAGAGTGCATGAATGAGCAATTACCATGGTTGAGTTGACACATGTCAGGGTAACTTGTATTTCTATTCCTTAAATTAATATGAAATCATCCTTTTGATTTGGTTTAATTAAATTGATTTTTAAATTATTCTGTTAGCCAAGACAAACACATCCTTTTTTGTGTTTCCATAGCAATGAGCTAAGTGGCGTTTTTTCACGGGAGGAAAAATAACTTACACACTGATTTAATGAAAAAAAAAAAGAGAGAAAGAAAAAATGAATAAGTAATTTAATTAAGAAAAGAGAATGTGACCTGTGACGCACAGAAAAATACTGCTTTTCTTTACAATACAACAGTTTCAAATAAACAAACTCCTCTCTCTTTTGAAATAAAATCTGTTTTGGAACAAGATGCTACCAAATAATTTATGTTTTCATTAAATTGCTATTTAATTTTGGCCTGCCGATCTGTTAAATTTGTGGTTGCATAATTGGTATAGCTCTGTGAACTTTGAGAAAAGTACTAATTCATAACTGATAAAGAGCCAAGCAATTTCTATTCATCACTTTCATAGTGATTTTTATTTTCTTGCCACTTTCTATCATCTTATTTCCTTTTTCTTTCCAGTTCTCAGAAATAATTATTATTCTTACTGAAAAAGAATTCCTTCCAGAGATAAGAAGCTTTCTGGTACATTTAATTAATATCAAACAAGGTAATACTGAAAACAGAACCAGTCCCACACACACAAAAAAGAGGCACTATTGTAGATCAACACAGCAAGGAAGGCCAATATAAAACTTTAAAACAAGTGCAATAAAAAATGCCCACTTGGATTAAGATCTGTGACTACATTAACTTAATTTCCCATGAAAAATATTGTCTCTATTTTCTTATTTACGTCTCAGCAGTTACTCCCAAATTCTGTCTTAAGTAAATCCACTACAAAGTTTCTGCACTAATGCAGAAAGTAAAATAGTTTATACCACTGCAGCCCATTAAAAACTGTATATACAGCAGGATTGTTAGAAAGACTTCAAGGTACTGCTGTGTAATTAGAGCATCAAAAACTACAAAAGCCAGAATGTCATGTGTGAGGTGATTTGTCTCCAGGACAGCAGTCTGTACCAGGCTCAGTACTTTCAGACCTGCTTTTAAAGGAGTCAGGGGTTATTAGTACCTTGAAAGAACAGTTGAACCAAAATATGGCTTCATATCAATTATATTCAAATCTGTTTTGCTAAACAAGCATAGAAGAGACGTTTGGATGAGTGCCCCTGTATTCAAAACCTTGATATTCAGGGAGATTCTGGTAGATTAAAACCTTATTTGGGGTCTATGTCATTGGTTAAGTAAGGGAAGTACTTTATCTGCAGGTGTATGAGTAAATTTAGTCAATGAAATGAATATATTTATAAAAGAAAAAAAAAACCCAAAGACAAGAAAAATCAAAACTTTAAAGCACATTTATTAAAAGTTATTGAAGCGACAGCTAGTAGAGCAACTGGGAGGTGGGAGGTTCACATTATGTTTCTTTTTCACATTAATGAGTTTCAGACAATCTGGTGTTTCATGCATGCATAAATTGACTTTGGTTTTTTGAAGATGGTGAGGTTATCGTAGGCTTCTTTGCAAATAATAGTTTAAATACAATTGCTAAGGACACTTCGCAGGTGATCTGGGGATTTGAGTAAAGACATTAGCTCCAACTAAGCACTTCTAGACTCAAGGAGAGTCTATGTCATTATTGGCATTTATGAGTAGTTTGAACAAAGCTCTTATAAATTCCGACATACTGGTATTAGTGCAGTGACTTATTCCTGCCACTACAGGTCTTAAAAGTTCAGAATATTAATGAGAGAAAATGCAGTTAAGCAAAACACAACCTGAGTCAGAAAGAGTTCAGGGTAGGGTAATCTAGTGCATACACTACCATCAGTTACAGTATCCTGCAAAAAAAACTCTCTGAAAAAAAGCTACTGATAAATGCAGAGTTACAAATAATAAATAGAAATTCTACATATTACTATAGTGCCCTGCTGTGTTTTGTAACTGTGGAAATCGTTCCTTTAGTACTGATGGGAAAGCTGATCAAAAAAAAAAAAAAAAAAAAAAAAAAGCCAAACGAGTCAGAAATGGAATCACCTCCTTTTTGTCCCTTGAGGATGTGATTAGAATAGTAGAATCTCATATAAACAGATTTATAACCATAGAGACACAAACATACATTCATACTGATTTTATTTACACACACACAAATGCACACAAAGTAATGTTAACAAGGGCAGTCAGACTTCATGATGTAATTGCTTGGAGTTACTTGTTAATGAGAAGTACCAGATTATTTTCCCTTGTAAAGTGTAATCACTCAGCATTCCTTCAATCCTTTTGCCATGTAGTGCTGTGTGATCTGTGTCACCTGTAGCAATCTGTACAAAATGAAACGTACTGTTTCCCAGTTTGCACTCAGTTGTTGGATTCCCCTCATCTCAACAGATATATTTGCAGTCCTACTGGATCTGTTTCTTTGGGTGACAGCTAGTGATGCTAAAGTGTAAGTGTTGCCGAGATAAACTCCTATTTTGGGGCCAGTAGGTGCACCAGACAGATTTTTTTTCCCTTCTGTAGCACTAATCTTATAGACAAGACAAGGAATAACCCCACTAAAGAGCTGCCGAAGAGCCACTGAGTACAGATATCTGCAGTTCAGTGAGTCCAGTACTTTCCATGTCAAAAAAAGCATTCAAAACTGGACAGGGGAGACCATCTGCAAAAATAGTTACCCAGATCAAAGTGGGAAAGCAAATTAGCTAGCAATGTTGAACAAAATGATACAGTAATATTGAAACTGTAAGCTCAGTGTTGTTGTTTAACAGTCCAGAAGAGAAGTCTGCTTGTCTTTTAAACATTAATGGTTGACCCACACAATTCATTATGAGAGTCAGCATCTTCGGTTGAGAGATGGAGATATATGTTCCGCATTGTGAAATGACAAAGTGTCAGTTTCAGATGGAAGTCAAAATTGGGCCTTAGCTATGAGTGTAGCGCCATTTAACCCAAGAGAGTCAGTAGACCCAAGAAAATCCATGAAAGACAGAGAAGGAAATTCTGAATGCATCTGGCAAGAAGAGTCAAGACAAAGACAACAGAAGAGAAAGAACAAGGCAAAATAATAGCAATTAAAAACAAAAGGAGAAAAAAGCAGAGCAAAATAGACTGAGATAAACAGAAGACATAGAAAACCAAGTAAGGGAAAAAAATGGGTAGAAAAGATAAGAAAAAAGGCAAGGAACAGTTGGAATATTAGGTCATCTAGTCAACTTTGAAGTGTCATATTGGTAGGGATACGATTTTCCCCAAAGGGAAAAACATTTAGCAGGAATAATTAGGGAGTGGATTTAACTCATATTTTGCCCAGGAGTATGGTAGCCACCTCACACTGAAAGCCGAATGAATTGAGAATGAAACAGGGAAAATTCAAGGAAGCTGTTCAGGCTACATTTGACACCTGCTCAGCATAGTTTACTGTGAAGGTCTCAGAACATCTTATATTAATACTATGGAAAGCACAAATTAAAGTTTCTTCCACAGGAAGAGTTCAGACTCCCAGGAGTATTTTTGCTATTGCATGATTGTCACACCATATTAAGATTACATCAAATCTTTCTTCATTAATACTTGGAAAGATTTCTCTAGTTCCCCTATAAGCACAGGTTTATTAATGGAGATTATTTCAGTAGCAGGCATCTGTACTTTGATCAGTATATTGTAATGAAAAATGAATACGCTGAGATTTGTATAGTACTTAATTATGATCTTTCTGAATGAAGTCTGCTGTGGTTCTTTATTCAAGTCCGATTAGCCTTCTGTCAAATCAAGCTGAACACCTAGATAATTTTAATGTTCTTTCCTAGGTTAACTTGTTGTTCAATGAAACTTTCATATTGCAACAGTTACTCAACTATCCAATTTTAGAAACAAGTTAATAGCTATCTTTTGTAGACAGTGCACTGATTTTCCACTCTGCAGCTGTCAGGTGGACATTTTTTGCAGACATAACTTCATTAATTCCCAGTAAGTTATGCTGAGCCTAGCTCAGAGCAAACCTCAGCTGCTTTATGTCTTCATACCAATAACCAAAAAAAGCTGGAAATTTTGAGTTAATTTCTCTTGGAGTAACACAGGTTCAAACTCAGTTAAATTGATATTGGAAGAAAAGGACCTTCAAGTGACTCTTGAAAGCCATAATACTCAAACTCAATACACTTCTACTGTAAAGTCTCCTTAGTATAGATGTGTCTGACACAGCAAAATTACCATGGAAAAGCAGTTTATGTACTTTAGATCTGCCTAATAAAG